>NC_091155.1:5856328-5868020 GCF_040958095.1 Procambarus clarkii
AGATGTGGTGAAGCTGGTGTGGTGGGGATGATGTGGTGGGCTGATGTGGTGAAGCTGATGTGTTGGAGCTGATGTGGTGGAGCTGATGTGGTGAGGCTGATTTGGTGAATCTGATGTGGTGGGCTGATGTGGTGAAGCTCGTGTGGTGGGGCTGATGTGGTGGGCTGATGTGGTGGAGCTGATGTGGTGGAGCTGATGTGGTGGCGCTGATGTGGTGGGGATGATGTGGTGGAGCTGATGTGGTGAAGCTGATGTGGTGAAGCTGATGTGGTGGGGCTGATGTGGTGGGCTGATGTGGTGGAGCTGATGTGGTGGAGCTGATGTGGTGAAGCTGATGTGGTGGAGCTGATGTGGTGGAGCTGATGTGGTGAGGCTGATGAGGTAAAGCTGATGTGGTGGAGCTGATGTGGTGGGGCTGATGAGGTGAAGTTGATGTGGTGGAGCTGATGTGGTGGAGCTGATGTGGTGAAGCTGGTGTGGTGGAGCTGATGTGGTGGGGCTGATGTGGTGGAGCTGATGTGGTGGAGCTGATGTGGTGGGGCTGGTGTGGTGGAGCTGATGTGGTGAAGCTGATGTGTTGGAGCTGATGTAGTGGAGCTGATGTGGTGGAGCTGATGTGGTGGGGCTGATGTGGTGGGGCTGATGTGGTGGAGGTGATGTGGTGGAGCTGATGTGGTTGAGCTGATGTGGTGGAGCTGATGTGGTGGGGCTGATGTGGTGGAGCTTGATGTGGTGAAGCTGATGTGTTGGAGCTGATGTGGTGGAGCTGATGTGGTGAAGCTGATGTGGTGGAGCTGATGTGGTGAAGCTGATGTGTTGGAGCTGATGTGGTGGAGATGATGTGTTGGAGCTGATGTGGTGGAGCTGATGTGGTGGGCTGATGAGGTGGGGCTGATGTGGTGAAGCTGATGTGTTGGAGCTGGTGTGGTGGAGCTGATGTGTTGGAGCTGGTTTGGTGGAGCTGATGTGTTGGAGCTGGTGTGGTGAAGCTGATGTGGTGGGGCTGATGTGGTGGAGCTGATGTGGTGGGCTGATGCGGTGAAGCTGGTGTGGTGGAGCTGATGTGTTGGAGCTGGTGTGGTGGAGCTGATGTGGTGAGGCTGATGTGGTGGGGCTGATGTGGTGGGCTGATGTGGTGAAGCTGGTGTGGTGGAAATGATGTGGGGAAGCTGATGTGGTGGAGCTGATGGGGTGGGGCTGATGTGGTGAGGCTGATGTGGTGAAGCTGATGTGGTGGAGCTGAGGTGGT
Source organism: Procambarus clarkii (assembly GCF_040958095.1). NCBI lineage: Eukaryota > Metazoa > Arthropoda > Malacostraca > Decapoda > Cambaridae > Procambarus > Procambarus clarkii. Next base: position 5,857,578 of record NC_091155.1, read on the forward strand.
GGAGCTGATGTGGTGGAGCTGATGTGGTGGAGCTGAGGTGGTGGGGCTGATGTGGTGGAGCTGATGTGGTGGGGCTGATGTGGTGGAGCTGATGTGGCGGAGCTGATGTGGTGAGCTGATGTGGTGAAGCTGATGTGGTGAAGCTGATGTGTTGGAGCTGATGTGTTGGAGCTGATGTCGTGGGGCTGATGTGGTGGGGCTGATGTGGTGGAGCTGATGTGGTGGAGCTGAGGTGGTGGGGCTGATGTGGTGGAGCTGATGTGGAGGGGCTGATGTGGTGGAGCTGATGTGTTGGAGCTGATGTGGTGAAGCTGATGTGTTGGAGCTGATGTGTTGGAGCTGATGTGGTGGGGCTGATGTGGTGGGGCTGATGTGGTGAAGCTGATGTGGTGAAGCTGATGTGTTGGAGCTGATGTGGTGAGCTGATGTGGTGGAGCTGATGTGGTGGAGCTTATGTGGTGAAGCTGATGTGGTGGAGCTGATGTGGTGGGGCTGATGTGTTGGAGCTGATGTGGTGAAGCTGATGTGGTGGAGCTGATGTGGTGGAGCTTATGTGGTGAAGCTGATGTGGTGGAGCTGATGTGGTGGGGCTGATGAGGTGGGGCTGATGTGGTGGGGCTGATGTGGTGGGGCTGATGTGGTGAAGCTGATGTGGTGGAGCTGATGTGGTGGAGCTGATGTGGTGGGGCTGATGAGGTGGGGCTGATGTGGTGGGGCTGATGTGGTGGGGCTGATGAGGTGGGGCTGATGTGGTGGAGCTGGTGTGGTGGAAGTGATGTGGTGAAGCTGATGTGTTGGAGCTGATGTGGTGAAGCTGATGTGGTGAAGCTGATGTGGTGGAGCTGATATGGTGGGGCTGATGAGGTGAAGCTGATGTGGTGGAGCTGATGTGGTGGGGCTGATGAGGTGAAGCTGATGTGGTGGAGCTGATGTGGTGGAGCTGATGTATTGAAGCTGGTGTGGTGGAGCTGATGTTGGTGGGGCTGATGTGGTGGAGCTGATGTGGTGGGGCTGGTGTGGTGGAGCTGATGTGGTGGAGCTGATGTGTTGGAGCTGATGTGGTGGAGCTGATGTGGTGGAGCTGATGTGGTGGGGCTGATGTGGTGGGGCTGATGTGGTGGAGCTGATGTGGTGGAGCTGATGTGGTGGAGCTGATGTGGTGGAGCTGATGTGGTGGGGCTGATGTGGGTGGAGCTGATGTGTTGGGGCTGGTGTGGTGGAGCTGATGTGGTGGAGCTGATGTGGTGGAGCTGATGTGGTGGAGCTGATGTGGTGGAGCTGATGTGGTGGGGCTGATGTGGTGGAGCTGATGTGTTTGGGGCTGGTGTGGTGGAGCTGATGTGGTGAAGCTGATGTGTTGGAGCTGATGTGGTGGAGCTGATGTGGTGGAGCTGATGTGGTGGAGCTGATGTGGTGAAGCTGATGTGGTGGAGCTGATGTGGAGGAGCTGATGTGGTGAAGCTGATGTGGTGGAGCTGATGTGTTGGAGCTGATGTGATGGAGCTGATGTGGTGGGGCTGATGTGGTGGAGCTGATGTGGTGGGGCTGGTGTGGTGGAGCTGATGTGGTGAAGCTGATGTGGTGGAGCTGATGTGGTGGAGCTGATGTGGTGGGGCTGATGTGGTGGGGCTGATGTGGTGGAGCTGATGTAGTGAAGCTGATGTGGTGGAGCTGATGTGGTGGAGCTGATGTGGTGGAGCTTATGTGGTGAAGCTGATGTGGTGGAGCTGATGTGGTGGAGCTGATTTGGTGAAGCTGATGTGGTGGAGCTGATGTGGTGAAGCTGATGTGTTGGAGCTGATGTGGTGGAGCTGATGTGGTGAAGCTGATGTGGTGGAGCTGATGTGGTGAAGCTGATGTGTTGGAGCTGATGTGGTGGAGATGATGTGTTGGAGCTGATGTGGTGGAGCTGATGTGGTGGGCTGATGAGGTGGGGCTGATGTGGTGGAGCTGGTGTGGTGAAGCTGATGTGTTGGAGCTGGTGTGGTGGAGCTGATGTGTTGGAGCTGGTGTGGTGGAGCTGATGTGTTGGAGCTGGTGTGGTGAAGCTGATGTGGTGGGGCTGATGTGGTGGAGCTGATGTGGTGGGCTGATGTGGTGAAGCTGGTGTGGTGGAGCTGATGTGTTGGAAGCTGGTGTGGTGGAGCTGATGTGGTGAGGCTGATGTGGTGGAGTTGATGTGGTGAAGCTGATGTGGTGGAGCTGATGTGGTGAAGCTGATGTGGTGGAGCTGATGTGGTGAAGCTGATGTGGTGGAGCTGATGTGGTGGAGCTGATGTGGTGAAGCTGATGTGGTGGAGCTGATGTGGTAGGGCTGATGAGGTGGGGCTGATGTGGTGGGGCTGATGTGGTGAGGCTGATGTGTTGGAGCTGATGTGGTGGGGCTGATGAGGTGGGGCTGATGTGGTGGGGCTGATGTGGTGAAGCTGATGTGGTGGAGCTGACGTGGTGAAGCTGATGTGGTGGAGCTGATGTGGTGAAGCTGATGTGGTGGAGCTGATGTGGTGGGGCTGATGAGGTGGGGCTGATGTGGTGGAGCTGATGTGGTGAGGCTGATGTGTTGGAGCTGATGTGGTGGGGCTGATGAGGTGGGGCTGATGTGGTGGGGCTGATGTGGTGAAGCTGATGTGGTGGAGCTGATGTGGTGAAGCTGATGTGGTAGAGCTGATGTGGTGAGGCTGATATGGTGGAGCTGATGTGGTGGGGCTGATGAGGTGGGGCTGATGTGTTGGAGATGATGTGGTGAAGCTGATGTGGTGGAGCTGATGTGGTGGGGCTGATGAGGTGGGGCTGATGTGTTGGAGATGATGTGGTGAAGCTGATGTGGTGGGAGCTGATGTGGTGAAGCTGATGTGGTGGAGCTGATGTGTTGGAGCTGATGTGGTGGAGCTGATGTGGTGGAGCTGATGTGTTGGAGATGATGTGGGGAAGCTGATGTGGTGGAGCTGATGTGGTGAGGCTGATGTGGTGGAGCTGATGTAGTGGAGCTGATGTGGTGAAGCTGATGTGGTGGAGCTGATGTGGTGGAGCTGATGTGGTGAAGCTGATGTGGTGGAGCTGATGTGTTGGAGCTGATTGTGGTGGAGCTGATGTGGTGGAGCTGATGTGTTGGAGATGATGTGGTGAAGCTGATGTGGTGGAGCTGATGTGTTGGAGCTGATGTGGTTAAGCTGATGTGGTGGAGCTGATGTGGTGAAGCTGAAGTGGTGGAGCTGATGTGGTGAAGCTGAAGTGGTGGAGCTGATGTGGTGGAGCTGATGTGGTGGGGCTGATGTGGTGAAGCTGATGTGGTGGAGCTGATGTGGTGGGGCTGATGAGGTGGGGCTGATGTGGTGGGGCTGATGAGGTGGGGCTGATGTGGTGGAGCTGGTGTGGGGAAGCTGATGTGGTGAGGCTGATGTGGTGGAGATGATGTGGTGAAGCTGATGTGTTGGAGCTGATGTGGTGGAGCTGATGTGGTGAGGCTGATGTGGTGAAGCTGATGTGGTGGGCAGATGTGGTGAAGCTGGTGTGGTGGGGCTGATGTGGTGGGCTGATGTGGTGAAGCTGATGTGTTGGAGCTGATGGGGTGGAGCTGATGTGGTGAGGCTGATTTGGTGAATCTGATGTGGTGGGCTGATGTGGTGAAGCTCGTGTGGTGGGGCTGATGTGGTGGGCTGATGTGGTGGAGCTGATGTGGTGGAGCTGATGTGGTGGCGCTGATGTGGTGGGGCTGATGTGGTGGAGCTGATGTGGTGGAGCTGATGTGGTGGAGCTGATGTGGGGCTGATGTGGTGGGGCTGATGTGGTGGGCTGATGTGGTGGAGCTGATGTGGTGAAGCTGATGTGGTGGAGCTGATGTGGTGGAGCTGATGTGGTGGGGCTGATGAGGTGAAGCTGATGTGGTGGAGCTGATGTGGTGGGGCTGATGAGGTGAAGCTGATGTGGTGGAGCTGATGTGGTGGAGCTGATGTGGTGAAGCTGGTGTGGTGGAGCTGATGTGGTGGGGCTGATGTGGTGGAGCTGATGTGGTGGAGCTGATGTGGTGGGGCTGGTGTGGTGGAGCTGATGTGGTGAAGCTGATGTGTTGGAGCTGATGTGGTGGGAGCTGATGTGGTGGAGCTGATGTGGTGGGGCTGACTGTGGTGGGGCTGATGTGGTGGAGGTGATGTGGTGGAGCTGATGTGGTTGAGCTGATGTGTGGAGCTGATGTGGTGGGGCTGATGTGGTGGAGCTGATGTGGTGAAGCTGATGTGTTGGAGCTGATGTGGTGGAGCTGATGTGTTGGAGCTGATGTGGTGAAGCTGATGTGGTGGAGCTGATGTGGTGGAGCTGATGTGGTGAAGCTGATGTGGTGGAGCTGATGTGGTGGGGCTGATGAGGTGGGGCTGATGTGGTGGGGCTGATGTGGTGGGGCTGATGTGGTGAAGCTGATGTGGTGGAGCTGATGTGGTGGAGCTGATGTGGTGGGGCTGATGAGGTGGGGCTGATGTGGTGGGGCTGATGTGGTGGGGCTGATGAGGTGGGGCTGATGTGGTGGAGCTGGTGTGGTGGAAGTGATGTGGTGAAGCTGATGTGTTGGAGCTGATGTGGTGAAGCTGATGTGGTGAAGCTGATGTGGTGGAGCTGATATGGTGGGGCTGATGAGGTGAAGCTGATGTGGTGGAGCTGATGTGGTGGGGCTGATGAGGTGAAGCTGATGTGGTGGAGCTGATGTGGTGGAGCTGATGTATTGAAGCTGGTGTGGTGGAGCTGATGTGGTGGGGCTGATGTGGTGGAGCTGGTGTGGTTGGGGCTGGTGTGGTGGAGCTGATGTGGTGAAGCTGATGTGTTGGAGCTGATGTGGTGGAGCTGATGTGGTGGAGCTGATGTGGTGGGGCTGATGTGGTGGGGCAGATGTGGTGGAGCTGATGTGGTGGAGCTGATGTGGTGGAGCTGATGTGGTGGAGCTGATGGTGGTGGGGCTGAGTGGTGGAGCTGATGTGTTGGGGCTGGTGTGGTGGAGCTGATGTGGTGGAGCTGATGTGGTGGAGCTGATGTGGTGGAGCTGATGTGGTGGAGCTGATGTGGTTGGGGCTGATGTGGTGGAGCTGATGTGTTTGGGGCTGGTGTGGTGGAGCTGATGTGGTGAAGCTGATGTGTTGGAGCTGATGTGGTGGAGCTGATGTGGTGGAGCTGATGTGGTGGAGCTGATGTGGTGAAGCTGATGTGGTGGAGCTGATGTTGAGGAGCTGATGTGGTGAAGCTGATTGTGGTGGAGCTGATGTGTTTGGAGCTGATGTGATGGAGCTGATGTGTGGGGCTGATGTGGTGGAGCTGATGTGGTGGGGCTGGTGTGGTGGAGCTGATGTGGTGAAGCTGATGTGGTGGAGCTGATGTTGGTGGAGCTGATGTGGTGGGGCTGATGTGGTGGGGCTGATGTGGTGGAGCTGATGTAGTGAAGCTGATGTGGTGGGAGCTGATGTGGTGGAGCTGATGTGGTGGAGCTTATGTGGTGAAGCTGATGTGGTGGAGCTGATGTGGTGGAGCTGATGTGGTGAAGCTGATGTGGTGGAGCTGATGTGGTGAAGCTGATGTGTTGGAGCTGATGTGGTGGAGCTGATGTGGTGAAGCTGATGTGGTGGAGCTGATGTGGTGAAGCTGATGTGTTGGAGCTGATGTGGTGGAGATGATGTGTTGGAGCTGATGTGGTGGAGCTGATGTGGTGGGCTGATGAGGTGGGGCTGATGTGGTGGAGCTGGTGTGGTGAAGCTGATGTGTTGGAGCTGGTGTGGTGGAGCTGATGTGTTGGAGCTGGTGTGGTGGAGCTGATGTGTTGGAGCTGGTGTGGTGAAGCTGATGTGGTGGGGCTGATGTGGTGGAGCTGATGTGGTGGGCTGATGTGGTGAAGCTGGTGTGGTGGAGCTGATGTGTTGGAGCTGTTGTGGTGGAGCTGATGTGGTGAGGCTGATGTGGTGGAGTTGATGTGGTGAAGCTGATGTGGTGGAGCTGATGTGGTGAAGCTGATGTGGTGGAGCTGATGTGGTGAAGCTGATGTGGTGGAGCTGATGTGGTGGAGCTGATGTGGTGAAGCTGATGTGGTGGAGCTGATGTGGTAGGGCTGATGATGTGGGGCTGATGTGGTGGGGCTGATGTGTGTGAGGCTGATGTGTTGGAAGCTGATGTGGTGGGCTGATGAGGTGGGGCTGATGTGGTGGGGCTGATGTGGTGAAGCTGATGTGGTGGAGCTGACGTGGTGAAGCTGATGTGGTGGAGCTGATGTGGTGAAGCTGATGTGGTGGAGCTGATGTGGTGGGGCTGATGAGGTGGGGGCTGATTGTGGTGGAGCTGATGTGGTGAGGCTGATGTGTTGGAGCTGATGTGGTGGGGCTGATGAGGTGGGGCTGATGTGGTGGGGCTGATGTGGTGAAGCTGATGTGGTGGAGCTGATGTGGTGAAGCTGATGTGGTAGAGCTGATGTGGTGAGGCTGATATGGTGGAGCTGATGTGGTGGGGCTGATGAGGTGTGGGGCTGATGTTGTGGAGATGATGTGGTGAAGCTGATGTGGTGGAGCTGATGTGGTGGGGCTGATGAGGTGGGGCTGATGTGTTGGAGATGATGTGGTGAAGCTGATGTGGTGAGCTGATGGTGGTGAAGCTGATGTGGTGGAGCTGATGTGTTGGAGCTGATGTGGTGGAGCTGATGTGGTGGAGCTGATGTGTTGGAGATGATGTGGGGAAGCTGATGTGGTGGAGCTGATGTGGTGAGGCTGATGTGGTGGAGCTGATGTAGTGGAGCTGATTGTGGTGAGCTGATGTGGTGGAGCTGATGTGGTGGAGCTGATGTGGTGAAGCTTGATGTGGTGGAGCTGATGTGTTGGAGCTGATGATGGTGGAAGCTGATGTGGTGGAGCTGATGTGTTGGAGATGATGTGGTGAAGCTGATGTGGTGGAGCTGATGTGTTGGAGCTGATGTGGTTAAGCTGATGTGGTGGAGCTGATGTGGTGAAGCTGAAGTGGTGGAGCTGATGTGGTGAAGCTGAAGTGGTGGACGCTGATGTGGTGGAGCTGATGTGGTGGGGCTGATGTGGTGAAGCTGATGTGGTTGGAGCTGATGTGGTGGGGCTGATGAGGTGGGGCTGATGTGGTGGGGCTGATGAGGTGGGGCTGATGTGGTGGAGCTGGTGTGGGGGAAGCTGATGTGGGGTGAGGCTGATGTGGTGGAGATGATGTGGTGGAAGCTGATGTGTTGGAGCTGATGTGGTGGAGCTGATGTGGTGAGGCTGATGTGGTGAAGCTGATGTGGTGGGCAGATGTGGTGAAGCTGGTGTGGTGGGGGGCTGATGTGGTGGGCTGATGTGGTGAAGCTGATGTGTTGGAGCTGATGGGGTGGAGCTGATGTGGTGAGGCTGATTTGGTGAATCTGATGTGGTGGGCTGATTGTGGTGAGCTCGTGTGGTGGGGCTGATGTGGTGGGCTGATGTGGTGGAGCTGATGTGGTGGAGCTGATGTGGTGGCGCTGATGTGGTGGGGATGATGTGGTGGAGCCTGATGTGGTGAAGCTGATGTGGTGGAGCTGATGTGGTGAAGCTGATGTGGTGGGGCTGATATGGTGGGCTGATGTGGTGGAGCTGATGTGGTGGAGCTGATGTGGTGAAGCTGATGTGGTGGAGCTGATGTGGTGAGGCTGATGAGGGTAAAGCTGATGTGGTGGAGCTGATGTGGTGGGGCTGATGAGGTGAAGCTGATGTGGTGGAGCTGATGTGGTGGAGCTGATGTGGTGAAGCTGGTGTGGTGGAGCTGATGTGGTGGGCTGATGTGGTGGAGCTGATGTGGTGGAGCTGATGTGGTGGGGCTGGTGTGGTGGAGCTGATGTGGTGAAGCTGATGTGTTGGAGCTGATGTGGTGGAGCTGATGTGGTGGAGCCTGATGTGGTGGGGCTGACTGTGGTGGGGCTGATGTGGTGGAGGTGATGTGGTGGAGCTGATGTGGTTGAGCTGATGTGGTGGAGCTGATGTGGTGGGGCTGATGTGGTGGAGCTGATGTGGTGAAGCTGATGTGTTGGAGCTGATGTGGTGGAGCTGATGTGGTGAAGCTGATGTGGTGGAACTGATGTGGTGAAGCTGATGTGTTGGAGTCTGATGTGGTGGAGATGATGTGTTGGAGCTGATGTGGTGGAGCTGATGTGGAGGGCTGATGAGGTGGGGCTGATGTGGTGAAGCTGATGTGTTGGAGCTGGTGTGGTGGAGCTGATGTGTTGGAGCTGGTTTGGTGGAGCTGATTGTGTGGAGCTGGTGTGGTGTAAGCTGATGTGGTGGGCTGATGTGGTGGAGCTGATTGTGGTGAAGCTGGTGTGGTGGAGCTGATGTGTTTGGAGCTGGTGTGGTGGAGCTGATGTGGTGAGGCTGATGTGGTGGGGCTGATTGTGGTGGGCTGATGGTGGTGAAGCTGGTTGTGGTGGAAATGATGTGGGGAAGCTGATGTGGTGGAGCTGATGGGGTGGGGCTGATGTGGTGAGGCTGATGTGGTGAAGCTGATGTGGTGGAGCTGAGGTGGTGGAGCTGATATGGTGGAGCTGATGTGGTGGAGCTGAGGTGGTGGGGCTGATGTGGTGGAGCTGATGTGGTGGGGCTGATGTGGTGGAGCTGATGTGGTGGAGCTGATGTGGTGGAGCTGATGTGGTGAAGCTGATGTGGTGAAGCTGATGTGTTGGAGCTGATGTGTTGGAGCTGATGTCGTGGGGCTGATGTGGTGGGGCTGATGTGGTGGAGCTGATGTGGTGGAGCTGAGGTGGTGGGGCTGATGTGGTGGAGCTGATGTGGTGGGGCTGATGTGGTGGAGCTGATGTGTTGGAGCTGATGTGGTGAAGCTGATGTGTTGGAGCTGATGTGTTGGAGCTGATGTGGTGGGGCTGATGTGGTGGGGCTGATGTGGTGAAGCTGATGTGGTGAAGCTGATGTGTTGGAGCTGATGTGGTGAAGCTGATGTGGTGGAGCTGATGTGGTGGAGCTTATGTGGTGAAGCTGATGTGGTGGAGCTGATGTGGTGGGGCTGATGTGTTGGAGCTGATGTGGTGATGCTGATGTGGTGGAGCTGATGTGGTGGAGCTTATGTGGTGAAGCTGATGTGGTGGAGCTGATGTGGTGGGGCTGATGAGGTGGGGCTGATGTGGTGGGCTGATGTGGTGGGGCTGATGTGGTGAAGCTGATGTGGTGGAGCTGATGTGGTGGAGCTGATGTGGTGGGGCTGATGAGGTGGGGCTGATGTGGTGGGGCTGATGTGGTGGGGCTGATGAGGTGGGGCTGATGTGGTGGAGCTGGTGTGGTGGAAGTGATGTGGTGAAGCTGATGTGTTGGAGCTGATGTGGTGAAGCTGATGTGGTGAAGCTGATGTGGTGGAGCTGATATGGTGGGGCTGATGAGGTGAAGCTGATGTGGTGGAGCTGATGTGGTGGGGCTGATGAGGTGAAGCTGATGTGGTGGAGCTGATGTGGTGGAGCTGATGTGGTGAAGCTGGTGTGGTGGAGCTGATGTGGTGGGGCTGATGTGGTGGAGCTGATGTGGTGGAGCTGATGTGGTGGGGCTGGTGTGGTGGAGCTGATGTGGTGAAGCTGATGTGTTGGAGCTGATGTGGTGAGCTGATGTTGTGGAGCTGATGTGGTGGGGCTGATGTGGTGGGGCAGATGTGGTGGAGCTGATGTGGTGGAGCTGATGTGGTGGAGCTGATGTGGTGGAGCTGATGTGGTGGGGCTGATGTGGTGGAGCTGATGTTTGGGGCTGGTGTGGTGGAGCTGATGTGGTGGAGCTGATGTGGTGGAGCTGATGTGGTGGAGCTGATGTGGTGGAGCTGATGTGGTGGGCTGATGTGGTGGAGCTGATGTGGTTGGGCTGGTGTGGTGGAGCTGATGTGGTGAAGCTGATGTGTTGGAGCTGATGTGGTGGAGCTGATGTGGTGGAGCTGATGTGGTGGAGCTGATGTGGTGAAGCTGATGTGGTGGAGCTGATGTGGAGGAGCTGATGTGGTGAAGCTGATGTGGTGGAGCTGATGTGTTGGAGCTGATGTGGTGGAGCTGATGTGGTGGGGCTGATGTGGTGGAGCTGATGTGGTGGGGCTGGTGTGGTGGAGCTGATGTGGTGAAGCTGATGTGGTGGAGCTGATGTGGTGGAGCTGATGTGGTGGGGCTGATGTGGTGGAGCTGATGTAGTGAAGCTGATGTGATGGAGCTGATGTGGTGGAGCTGATGTGGTGGAGCTTATGTGGTGAGCTGATGTGGTGGAGCTGATGTGGTGGAGCTGATGTGGTGAAGCTGATGTGGTGGAGCTGATGTGGTGAAGCTGATGTGGTGGAGCTGATGTGGTGGAGCTGATGTGGTGAAGCTGATGTGGTGGAGCTGATGTGGTGAAGCTGATGTGTTGGAGCTGATGTGGTGGAGATGATGTGTTGGAGCTGATGTGGTGGAGCTGATGTGGTGGGCTGATGAGGTGG
>NC_091155.1:5868520-5891020 GCF_040958095.1 Procambarus clarkii
TGATGTGGTGAGGCTGATGTCTTGAAGTTGATGTGGTGGAGCAGATGTGGTGAGGCTGATGTGGTGAGGATGATGTGGTGAGGCTGATGTGGTGAGGATGATGTGGTGAAGCTGATGTGGTGGGGCTGATGTGGTGGAAGTGATGTGGTGGGGCTGATGTGGTGAAGCTGATGTGGTGGGCTGATGTGGTGAAGCTGATGTGGTGGGCTGATGTGGTGAAGCTGATGTGGTGAGGCTGATGTGGTGAAGCTGATGTGGTGAGGCTGATGTGGTAAAGCTGATGTGGTGAGGTTGATGTGTTGGAGCTGATGTGGTGAGGCTGATGTGGTGAGGTTGATGTGGTGAAGCTGATGTGGTGGAGCAGATGTGGTGAGGCTGATGTGGTGAGGATGATGTGGTGAGGCTGATGTGGTGAGGATGATGTGGTGAAGCTGATGAGGTGGAGCTGATGTGGTGGAGCAGATGTGGTGGGGGCTGATGTGGTGGTCCTGATGTGGTGGGCTGATGTGGTGAAGCTGATGTGGTGGGCTGATGTGGTGAAGCTGATGTGGTGGGCTGATGTGGTGAAGCTGATGTGGTGGGCTGATGTGGTGAAGCTGATGTGGTGGGCTGATGTGGTGAAGCTGATGTGGTGGGCTGATGTGGTTAAGCTGATGTGGTGGGCTGATGTGGTGAAGCTGATGTGGTGGGCTGATGTGGTTAAGCTGATGTGGTGGGCTGATGTGGTGAAGCTGATGTGGTGGGCTGATGTGGTGAAGCTGATGTGGTGGGCTGATGTGGTGAAGCTGATGTGGTGGGCTGATGTGGTGAAGCTGATGTGGTGGGCTGATGTGGTGAAGCTGATGTGGTGGGCTGATGTGGTGAAACTGATGTGGTGGGCTGATTTGGTGGGGCTGATGTGGTGGGCTGATGTGGTGAAGCTGATGTGGTGGGTTGATGTGGTGAAGCTGATGTGGTGGGCTGATGTGGTGGGCTGATGTGGTGGGCTGATGTTATTATTATATATAATTAATGCTTTTATATCAAGCTCTCTTTCTACCTATAAGGTTCTTCACATTCCTTCTTATCCATTTTGGGGTCATTATTATTCCTGTGCTTTATTCCTATTATTACGTTCCTGTGCTTTGCTTGAATATTTTTAAATAAATTATATTTTGAATCGACATCAAAATCCCTTTTTACATCACCCATCGCTGGGTTTCCGCCTCACTCTAAGACCGGCCCACAACCATTAGCCAGGATTTTCAAATCTAATTGACCCTGAACCTGACCCTGACCCTGACCCTATTTGAATCTGAAGGGGGCCTCGTAGCCTGGTGGATAGCTCGCAGGAATCGTATTTCTCTGGCGCGGGTTCGATTCCCGCACGAGGCAGAAACAAATGGGCAAAGTTTCTTTCACCCTGAATGCCCCTTTTACCTAGCAGTAAATAGGTACCTGGGAGTTAGTCAGCTGTCACGGGCTGCTTCCTGGGGGTGGAGGCCTGGTCGAGGACCGGGCCGCGGGGACACTAAAGCCCCGAAATCATCTCAAGATAACCTCAAGATAACCTGACCCAAAAAAATCATAGGTTATTAAAATAACCTTTTCGAGCATCTGTCACTTAAATAGACTTTCTCCTACAGATCTATTCCATTCTATGCTAAATCTGACTTATTTGTGATCACTGTAGCCCAGATCACTCCTATTTCGATGTAACTAATTTGTCTTTCCCTGTTAGTTAACACTAAATCTAAATTATTAGTTTCCCAGACAGACTTGTCTTCGTCCGTCATGCTGATCATCAGTACTATGTCTCCTCGACCACACTGGGGGCAGCTTCCCTCTCCCCGACCAGATTTGGGCGGCATCCCTCTCCCCGACCACACTGGGGCAGCTTCCATCTCCCCCGACCACACTAGGAGGGGCTTCTCTCTCTCCGACCACACTGGGAGGCGGCGTCCCTCTCCCGAACATACTGGGGGGCTTCCCTCTCCCCGACCCACATTGGGGAGGCATCCCTCTCCAGGACCACACTGGGGGCAGCTTTCCTCTTCCCGACCACACTGGGGGCGGCTTTCCTATTCCCGACCACACTGGGGGCGGCTTCCCCTCTCCCCGACCACACTGGTAGCGACTTCCTTCTCCTCGAACACACTGGGGGGGGGGGGGGTTCTTCTCTCTCCCCTACCACACTGTGGGGGGGGGACCTCCCTCTCCCCGAACACACTGAGGGGGGGGGGCTTCTCTCTCCCCTACCACACTATGGGTGGGCGGCTTCCCTCTCCCCGACCACACTCGGGGCGGCTTCCTTCTCCTCGACCACTCTGAGGGCGATTTCCCTCTCCTCGATCACAATGTGGGGCGGCTTCCCCGACCACACTGGGGGCGGCATCTCTCTCGCGAACACACTGAGGGGCGGTTTCCCTCTCCCCGACCACACTGAGGGCGGCTTCTCTCTCCCTGACCATACTGGTGGAGGCTACCCTGTCCCCGACCACACTGGGGTCGGCTTCCCTCTACGCGACTACACTGGGAGGCGGCTTCCCTCTCCCCAACCAAACTGGGAGGGTTTCCCTCTCCCCGACCACACTTGGGACCTTCCCTCACCCCGACAACACTGGGGGGGGGGGGCGGCTTCCCTCTTTCCTACCTCACTGGTGGGCTTCCCTCTCCCCGACAACACTGGGGGCGGCTTCCCTTTCCCCGACCACACTGAAGGGGATTTCCCTTTGCCCGTACCAAACTGAGGCGGCTTCCCTCTCCCCCACCAAACTGAGGGGGATTTTCCTCTCCCCGACCAAACTGAGGGCGGCTTCCCTCTCCCCGACACACATTAGGGCGGCATCACTCAACCAGACAGCACTAGCGGGCGGTTTCCCTCTCCCCGACCACAATGTGGGGCTTCCCTCTCCATGATCACACTGGAGGGGGCTTCCCTCTCCCCGACCACAATGTGGGGCTTCCCTCTCCATGATCACACTGGAGGAGGCTTCCCTCTCCCCGACCACACTGGAGGCGGCGTCCCTCTCCCCGACCACACTGGGGGCGGCTTTTCACACCCCGACCACACTGGAGGCTTCCCTCTCCCCGACCACACCGAGGGGCGGCTTCCCTCTCCCCGACCACACTGGTGGTTTCTCTCTCCCCGACCACACTGGGGGGGGCTTCCCTCTCCTCGACCACACTGGGGGGGCTTCCCTCTCTCCGACCACACTGGGGGGGCTTCCTTCTTCCCGACCACACTGGGCGCGGCTTCCCTCTCCCCGACCACACTGGTGGGCTTCCCTCTCCCCGACCTCACTAGGGGTCTCCCCTCTCCCCGACCACACTAGGGGGGCTTCCCTATCCCCGACCACACTGGGGGTCTTCCCTCTCCCCGACCTCACTGGGGGTCTTCCCTCTCCCCGACCACACTGGGGGTCTTCCCTCTCCCCGACCACACTGGGGGGCTTCCCTCTCCCCGACCACACTGGTGGGCTTCTCTCTCCCCGACCACACTGGGGGTCTTCAACTCCCCGACCACACTGGGGGGCTTCCCTCTCCCCGACCTCACTAGGGGTCTCCCCTCTCCCCGACCACACTGGGGAGCTTCCCTCTCCCCGACCTCACTAGGGGTCTCCCCTCTCCCCGACCACACTGGGGGGCTTCCCTCTCCCCGACCTCACTAGGGGTCTTCCCTCTCCCCGACCACACTGGTGGGCTTCCCTCTCCCCGACCTCACTAGGGGTCTCCCCTCTCCCCGACCACACTGGGGGGGCTTCCCTCTCCCCGACCTCACTAGGGGTCTCCCCTCTCCCCGACCACACTGGGGGGCTTCCCTCTCCCCGACCTCACTAGGGGTCTTCCCTCTCCCCGACCACACTGGTGGGCTTCCCTCTCCCCGACCTCACTAGGGGTCTCCCCTCTCCCCGACCACACTGGGGGGCTTCCCTCTCCCCGACCACACTGGGGGTCTTCCCTCTCCCCGACCACACTGGTGGGCTTCCCTCTCCCCGACCTCACTAGGGGTCTCCCCTCTCCCCGACCACACTGGGGGGCTTCCCTCTCCCCGACCTCACTAGGGGTCTCCCCTCTCCCCGACCACACTGGGGGGCTTCCCTCTCCCCGACCTCACTAGGGGTCTCCCCTCTCCCCGACCTCACTAGGGGTCTCCCCTCTCCCCGACCACACTGGGGGGGCTTCCCTATCCCCGACCATACTGGGGGTCTTCCCTCTCCCCGACCTCACTAGGGATCTCCCTTCTCCCCGACCACACTACGGGGGCTTCCCTCTCCCCGACCACACTGGGGGTCTTCCCTCTTCCCGACCACACTGGTGGGCTTCCCTCTCCCCGACCTCACTAGGGGGGCTTCCCTATCCCCGACCACACTGGGAGGGCTTGCCCCTCCCCTACCACATTGGGGGGGGGGCTTCCCTTTTTCTGACCAGACTGGGAGCGGCTTCCCTCTCCCCGACCACACTGGTGGGCTTCCCTCTCCCCGACCTCACTAGGGGTCTCCCCTCTCCCCGACCACACTGGGGGCTTCCCTCTCCCCGACCTCACTAGGGGTCTCCCCTCTCCCCGACCACACTGGGGCACTGGGGGGCTTCCCTCTCCCCGACCTCACTAGGGGTCTCCCCTCTCCCCGACCACACTGGGGGCGGCTTTCCTCTCCCTGATCACACTGGAGGGGGCTTCCCTCTCCCCGACCACACTCTAGACGGCTTCCCTCTCCCCGACCACACTGGGGGCGGCTTCCCACACCCCGACCACACTGGGGGCTTCCTTCTCCCTGACCACACCGGGGGGCAGCTTTCCTCTCCCCGACCACACTGGTGGCTTCTCTCTCCCCGACCACACTGAGGGGCTTCCCTCTCCACGACCACACTGGGAGGCATCCCTCTCCCCGACCACACTAGGGGTCTTCCCTCTCCCCGACCACACTAGGGGTCTTCCCTCTCCCCGACCACACTGGTGGGCTTCCCTCTTCCCGACCTCACTAGGGGTCTCCCCTCTCCCCGACCACACTGGGGGCTTCCCTCTCCCCGACCTCTCTGTAGGGGCTTCCCTCTCCTCAGCCACACTGGGGGGCTTCTCTCTCCACGACCACACTGTGGGGGCTTCAACTCCCCGACCACACTGGGGGCGGTTTCCCTCTCCCCGACCACACTGATGGTCCTCCCTCTCCCAGACCCATTGGGGCGGCATCCCTCTTCCCGACCACACTGGGGCGGCTTCCCTCTCCCCGACTACAATGGGGGGGCTTCCCTCTCCCAGACCACACTGCGGGCGGCATCCCTCTCCCCGACCACACTGGGGGTGCTTCTCTCTCCCTGACGACACTGCCCAGGAAACAATTTTAGGTTGCCACAACATATCTGGAAAGTGTTGGAAAGTAGGGGCAACGTTTGTTTTCACGCATTAGATGCGTAATTTTGTCTGGATGTAAATAAGTTTCTAAAACGTATTGCATGAAACGTTGGCTAAAAAAAATTGAAACCTTGTGGCAACCTTAAATGTTTCATATTCGTAGTTTTTTATTGCTGTTATTTATATAAATGTAGAAATATAAAAGTATATTTCAACATTTAGTCAAAAGAAACAATATCATAATAAAGGTTAGTTCATCATTTTTATTCATTTTTTTAGGAAGAGGTCGAGGAGGAGGAAGAATTCCAGGTAAGAAGATGATGTTGAGTAGGAAGGAGGAGGAGATCGAGGAGGAAGGAGGAGGAGGAGGTCATGGCAGAGGAGGAAGAAGGATGAGGTAGAGGAGGAAGTAAAGAGGACGTTGAGGATGAGGAGAGCGAGGAGGAAGGAGGAGGAAGAAGGAGGAGAGCAAGGTGGAAGAAGGAGGAAGAGGGCGAAGAGGGAGGAAGGAGGAGTAGGGCGAGGAGGAAGGAGGAGGGCGAGGATTAAGGAGGAGGAAGAGGGCGAGTAGGAAGGAGGAGGCCGAGGAGGAAGGAGGAGGAGGAGGGCGAAGAGGAAGGAGGAGGGCGAGGAGGAACGAGGAGGAGTAGGGAGAGGAGGGAGGGGGAAGGAGGAGTAGGGAGAGGAGGGAGGGGGAAGGAGGAGGGCGAGAGAGGAGGAGGCCAGTGAGAAGTAACGAGGAGGGCGAGAAGGAAGGAGGAAGAGGGCGAGAAGGAAGGAGGAGGAGGGCGAGAAGGGAGGGGGAAGGAGGAGGGCGAGAAGGAAGGAGGGGGGCCAGGAGGAAAGAGGAGGAGGAAGGAGGAGGGCGAAGAGGAAGGAGGAGGAGGAGGAGGCCGAGGAGGAAGAAAGTGGAGGTAGAAGAAGGGTAAGAAGGAAGGAGGAGGAGGAGGGTGAGTAGGAAGGAGGAGGAGGGCGAGAAGGAAGGAGGAGGAGGGAGGAGGTCGAGGAGGAGGGAGGAGGGCGAGAAGGAAGGACGAGGAGGGCGAGGAGGAAGGAGGAGGAACGAGGAGGAGGTAGGAGGAGTAGGGCGAGGAGGAAGGAGGAGTAGGGCGAGGAGGAAAGAGGAGTAGGGCGAGGAGGAAAGAGGAGTAGGGCGAGGAGGAAAGAGGAGTAGGGCGAGGAGGAAGGAGGAGTAGGGCGAGGAGGAAGGACGAGGAGGGCGAGGACGAAAGAGGAGGGCGAGGAGGAAGGAGGAGAGCGAGGAAGGAGTAGGGCGTGGAGGAGGAGAGCGAGGAGGAAGGCGGAGGAGGGTGAGGAGGAAGGAGGAGGCCGAGGAGGAAGGAGGGGGTGAGCGAGGAGGAAGGAGGAGGAGGTCGAAGAAGAAGGAGGGCAAGGAGGAGATCGAGGAGCAGGAGGGCGACGAGGAAGGAGGAGGAGAGCAAGGAGGAAGAAGGAGGAGGAGGAGGAAGGAGGAGTAGGAGGGCGAAGAGGAAAGAGGAGGAGGCGAGCGAGGAGGAAGGAGGAAAGAGGAGAGGATCTATCCTATTATATATCTATCTATCAATGCATCTAGTCCCTTCATCTTCCTTCCTCTCCCTTCCCTCATCTTCCATCATCTTCTCCCCTCGTCTCTCATCTTCCCCGCTCTTCCCTCATCTTCCCCGCTCTTCCCTCATCTTCCCCCTCTTCCTTCATTTACCCCTCTTCCTTCACCTTCCAACCTCTTCCCTCATCTTCCCCGCTCTTCCCTCATCTTCCCCCTCTTCCTTCATTTACCCCTCTTCCTTCACCTTCCAACCACTTCCCTAATCTTCCTCCCTCCTTCTGCATCATTCCCCCCCTCTCCCCACATCTTCCTTCTTTTTTCTTCATCTTCCCCACTCTTCCCTCATGTGGGGAAATCTAGCTCCAGTATAATATTAAGAAAATGTATAATTATGTGAATGTAAAATAATGATAAATTCTAAGATAGCTCGAAGGACAAGAATGAGTAATTAAATGAGAAATCAGTGGCTTATAGATCTATGATTATATGAATGAATTCTATTAATTAAGCAATGACTGTAAATTATATAATTCTAGAGCCAGCCTCCCATGACACATTTTGGGGGGTATTCTATAAGATTAATCTATGTGGAACATATATTATGCAATAATAATAATTATAATATGCACACACATAAATAATGAGTAAAATATATAATGCAAAATACTACTGTCATATGAAGATCAATAATGCATAACTGGCAGTATCAGATATGTAGATATATATATATATATATATATATATATATATATATATGGATATGGACTCTGAATAATAGGATACTATCTACAATGAAAACTGATTATATCTCAGCTGTGACAGGGGACGTAGATGCAGTCCACTGTACGCCAGGCTGGAAACAGTTTGAGATAGTGTTACTTGGCACACGTGAGGGTATGGGGGCCACACGCTTCCTCAAGGGTGTTGCACCATGCTGCAATAATGATAATTCCGTAATTTCCACCTCCAAACTAGTATTCACACACATATACGGTAATATCTAAATATTTGGAGGGGAAAGAGCTGCACTTACATGGGAATATTTTTACGCCCGCATCATAACGACATGGCACCTACATGATCTTATTTAAGAGCTCGTTAAATAGAACAAATGAGGTAAAAATGCCTGCCGAACTGGTGTCCGTGATTCTGGGAAGCTGCGTCCTCAATCTGGCATCTAAAGATGTTCGGATGCCGGTTGGATGAGAAGATTTTTTGGACCGCTTACGGAGCACCACTTGTTGATCCCAAATATGGCGAGAGTCCTCTCTTTCTCTCCTTCCCCAAAGTCGCGCATGCGCAATAGCTCGACGTGAGGATTCGAGCATAAATTATATTTATTTATTAACGCTAAATAGGGAAGGGGGCGTGTATGAACACTCTTGATGATTTAGATAAATACTTTATGTGGTGATGTTTACTTCTCACAGTGCACGTCAGTTAATGTAGACGGCACAAATAAAACAATACTGGCTTGGTGGTGGAAATGATGTTAGATTATGATATGATTTACTGGAACAGCGATTAAGCTGGGTAAAGAAATTCCAGCAAACTATTGTATATTTAAAGTAAACCTATTACTAAATTATTATTCCTAATAAAGGAAAGTAAATGGTTACATTGGTGTTAGATCTACAGGTATGTGGAAATTTTATTCCCCGTGCGTGGCTGACACAACACTACACAATTCTAGGAGAAATTACATGATGTTCCACAACCTAATACAGTAAATTCTACAATACTAAACTACGTATTAGTAGTGTTAGTCAATTATTACTCTTAATACAGGAAATACATCTTGTTGTATTAAGGATTATTAAATGAACGTTGTATTAGGGATGAGAATAACTGTTGGAAATTTCCAACACCTCATCTTCCCTTTCATTCCTCATCTTCCCCCTCTTTACTCATCTTCCCTCTCTTCCCTCATCTTCCTAGTCCTCCCTCATCTTCCCTCATATCTTTATTTTTTCTCCTCTTCTCTCATCGTTCCCCCTCTTCCTTCATCTTCCCCTCTTTCTGCACCTTCTCCCTTTTCCTTCATCTTCTCCCTCTTCCATCATCTTCCTCCTCTTCCTTCATCTTATCCTTCTTCCCTCATCTTCCTCGTCTTTCCTCATCTTGCCCCTCTTCCCTCATTTTCCCGCTCCTCCCTCATTTTCCCCGTCTTCCCTCATCTTCTTCCTCCTCTCCCTTTATCTTCTCTCCTCTTCCCTCAACTTCCCGCTTTTCCCTCATCTTTCCTCTCTTCCCGCATCTTCCCCTCTCTTTCCTCATCTTCCCCCTCTTCGCTCATCTTCCCCTTTTCCCTCAACTTCCGCCTCTCCCTCATCTTCCCCCCCTCTTCATTCATCTTCCTCCTCTTCCCTTATCTTCCCTCTTCCTCCTCCTCTTCCCCTCTTCCCTCACCATCCCCCTCATCTTCCCCCATCTTCCTTCATCTCCCCCCTCTTCTTCCCTCTTCCTTTATCTTCCTTCCCATCTTCCATCATCTTCCCGCTCTTCCCTCTTCTTCCTCCATCTTTCCTCATCTTCCCTCATCTTCCCCCTCTTCCATTATCTTCCCCCATCTTCCGTCATTTCTCCCTCTTCCCTCATTCCCCCCTTTTCCCTCATCTTCCTCCTCTTCCATTACCTTCCCCCTCTTCCCTCATCTTCCCCCTCTATCCTCATCTTCCCCCTCTTTCATCATATTCCCATTTTTTCTTCATCTTCCCTCATCTTCCCCCTCTTCCCTCGTCTTCCCTCTCTTCCCTTATCTTCCTCCACTTCCCTCATCTTCCCCTCTTCTCTCATATTCATCCTCTCCCGTCATTTTCCCTCTCTTCAATCATCTTCCCCCTTTTCCTTCATCTTCTCCCTCTTCCTTCACCTTCCCCCTCTTCTCCTCATCTTCTCTTCTTCCCTTATCTTCCCCCGTTTCCCTCTTACCACCCCCCCCGCTTCCTTCACCTTTCCCCTTCTTCCCTCATCTTCCCCCTCTTCCCTCATCTTCCCCTTTGTCCTTCACCTTCCCCCTTTTCCCTCATCTTCCCCCTCTTCTCTCATCTTCCTGATCTTACCCCCTCCCCCCCTTCTTTAATCATCTTCCCCTCTTCCCTCAACTTCCTCCTCTTCCCTCTTCGCTCATTTTCACATACGTCCCTCATCTTATCCCTCTCCCTCATCTTCCTCTTCTTCCCTTATCTTCCCCCCTCTTCCTGCATTTTCCCTTCTTCCCTTATCTTCCTCCTCTTCCCTCTTCTTCCCCCCTCTTCCCTCATCTTCCCCCTTTTCCCTCGTCATTCCTTCATCTTCCGTCATTTTCCCTCTTCTTCCTTCATTTTTCCTCTTTTCCCTTATCTTGCCCCCTCTTCCTTCATCTTCCCCTTCTTCCATCATCTTCTCCCCATTATCCTTTCCTTCCCCTTCTTCTCTCATCTTCCCCCCTCTTCCCTCCACTTCCCTGTATTTCTTCATATTTCCTCTCTTCCCTCATCATCCCTCTCTTCCCTTATCTTCCCCGTCTTCCCTCATCTTCCCCCTCTTCTCTCATCTTCTCCCTCTATCCTCATTTTCCCCTCTTCCCCTCATCTTCTCCCTTTTCCCTCATCATCCCCCAATTCCTTCATCTTCCTCCCCCTCTTCTCTCAACTTTCCCCTCACTCCTTATCTTCTCGTCTCTTCCTTCATTTTCCCCTCACTTCCCTCATCTTCCCCTTCTTCCCTCATCTTCCCCTCTTCTCTCATCTTCCCTCTTTTTCCTCATCTCCCTGTCTTCTCTCATCTTCCCTCGTTTTCCTCATCTCCCCGTACTTCCTGCACCTTTCCCCATCTTCCCTCATCTTCCCCCTCTTTTCACGGCTTCCCCCTTCTTCCCTCATCTTCCCCCTCTACCTTCACCTAACACTTTTTCGTTCATCTTCACCCTCTTCCTTAATCTTTCCCCTCTTTCCTAATTTTCTCCACTTCTCCTATCTTCCCCCCTTTTCCCCTCATCTTCACTATCTCCTCTCATTTTCCCTCTCTTCCCTCATCTTCCCGCTCTTCCCAAATCTTCCCCCTATTTTCTCATCTTCACCCTTTTCCCTCCTCTCCCCCCTTTTCCCTCATCTTCCCCCTCTTCCCTCGTCTTCCCTTCTCTTCCCTCTTCTTACTCTCCTCTTTCCTCATCTTCCCCCTCTTCCTTCACCTTCCCCTTCTTCCATCATCTTCCTCCCTCTTCCCTCATCACCCACCTCTTCCTTCATCTCCCCCTCTTCCCTCATCATCCCCCCTTTTCCCTCATCTTTCCCATCTTCCCTCATCTTTTCTCTTGGCCTTCATCTTCCCCCTCTTCTTCCCTCATCTTCCCCCTCTTCTTCCCTCATCTTCCCCCGCACTTCATCTTCCTCCCCCTCCTCCCTCATCTTCCTCCTCTACCCTCATCTTCCCGTCCTTTTCTTTATTTTCCCCTCTTTTCCCTCATCTTCCCCCTCTTCCCTCATCTTTCCCCTCTTCTAACGTCATCCCACTTTTCCCTCTTCCTCCCTGATCTTCCCCCTACTCCCTCATCTTCCCACTTTTTCCTAATCTTCGCCTCTCTTCCCCGTTCTTTCTTTATCTTCCCCTTCCCTTCCTCATCTTCCTCCTGTTTTCTTCACCTTCCCCTCTCTTCCCTCATCTTCCCGGTTTTCCCTCACCATTCCGCCTCTTCCCTCATCTTCCCCCCGTCTTCCCACATATTCGCCCCTCCTCCTCCTTCAGCCTCATCTTTCCCTTCTAAATTCATCTTCTTCGTTTTCCTTCATCTTCCCCTTCTTCCCTCATCTTGTTCCTCTTCCTTCATTTTCCTCATCTTCCCTCATCTTCCCCCTCTTCCATTTTCTTCCCCTCTCTTCACTCATTTTCCCCGTCTTTCCTCATCTTCCCCCTCTTTCCTCATCTTCCCCCTCTTTCCATATCTTCCCCCTCTTCTCTCATCTTATTATTTTCCACTCTTCCCTCATCTTCACCTATTTCCCTCATTTTCACCTTCCATCATCTTCCTCCTTTTTCCTCATCTTTCAACTCTTCCCTTCTCTCCCCCTCTTCCTCATCTTTCCCTTCTTTCCTCATCTTCCCCCTCTTCTATCATCTTTCCCTTCTTCACTCATTTTCCCCTCTTCCCCTCACCTTCCCCCTCTTCCCTCACCTTCCCCTCTTCCCAATTCTTCCCTCTTCTTCCTCCCGTCTTTCCTCATCTTCCCCCTCTTCCCTCATCTTTCCCCTCTTCCCTCATTTTCTCTTTCTTCCCTCATCTTCTTATTCTTCCTTCATCTTCCCCTTCTTCCCTCATATTCCCCCTCTTCCCTCATCTTCCCCTCTCTTCCCTCATCATCCCCCTCTTCCTTCATCTAGAAATAAAAATGAATTTTGACTAGAAATAAAAATGAATTTTGGAGAATTGATTTTTCAATTACCATCAACAGTGAAAAGAAACAAAAGAAATATCGAGAAAATTCGTGTTAGAATTATTAATCTTACTTTTTCGGTCATATTTAATAATATATGTCTACAGGAAAGACTGCTACCAAAATATACTAATATTAAAACGCACGACCCAGCAGCAAGGAATCATGCCTTCACGATAAAATATCGCCAAGATCTGATTCGTAATTAGATATACAAGGCAGAAAATGAAATCAAAGACAACAAAACGCAACTACTTCATGCTACAAACGAATGGAGAAACAGCAACATCGACGAAAGTCTCCGTACTCGCATCGAGCAACACTTCGACATCCTCACAGACCGACATCACTTCAGCACTGAAACAAGGATAATCAAGAAACTAACAACGTTATATGGAGGACCTATGGCAATTTCACGACCAAGAGACGGATTCCTGAACCTTGCAGGAATCAACCTCACTGAGGACCAAGTCACTCTCCTAAATCTGGGTATAAACTGTCACGTTATGTCCAGACCAAGTGAGATGGCCCGGAAAGTGGAGTTGGAGATCCTGTTGGACGACATATTCGACCCCGAGACACAAAGGTCACCACCAAAGACACCTTACAAGCAGAACTTATTGCGAAAGGAGGAAAGAATCGAGGCAACTACAGAAGCACCATACTGTCCCCCGAGCTCAAAGTGGCAGCTAAGAGCCTTCGTGAGAACAAGGAGATAGTTGTCAGGAGAGGTGACAAGTCGCCAATATACGTCATTCTTAAAAAAGACGAATATCTGGCGAAAATGAACCTCATTCTCTCTAACCAAACTAAATTCCAAAGGGCAACGAAGAACACTACAGCCAAATTGAAAGCAAAGGTCAACAAATTGATCGAAACTGTGAACGCCAAGAAATCCGGACTCCACCTGCCAAAGATTATTGGGGAATATAAACCTGGATACGCATATGGAAATGTCCATATGCGTATGGACATTCCAGCAACTTCCAGCAACTGGCATAACAGGTACGCCTTAACCCACTCCACCACCTGCTCAGACCCTTAAAAGAGATAGTAATTTCGGAGTATTTATACACTTTTAAAAAAAAAAAAATACTCCGAAATTACCATCTCTTTTAAGGGTCTGAGCAGGTGGTGGAGTGGGTTAAGGCGTACCTGTTATGCCAGTTGCTAGAAGGCTTCTGTACTGGCTAGGGTTCGAGTCTCCTGGTGGGAAAGTGTTCTAAAGTTGTATACTTCACTCTCGTGTTTAGGAGAGTTGTGCCTTAAGCATAGACACAGTGTTCTCCCATATTAACAGGGACTTGATGAAAAAGCGTAAAAATGACCCCTCACTTGCTCTAGTGCTCTTGGGAGGTGGTGGTCTTTGGAGTGTATAAATACTCCGAAATTACCATCTCTTTTAAGGGTCTGAGCAGGTGGTGGAGTGGGTTAAGGCATACCTGTTATGCCAGTTGCTGGAAGGCTTCTGTGCTGGCTAGGGTTCGAGTCTCCTGGTGGGAAAGTGTTCTAAAGTTGTATATATATATATATATATATATATATATATATATATATATATATATATATATATATATATATATATATATAAATATATATATATATATATATATATATATATATATATATATATATATATATATATATATATATATATATATATATATATCGTACCTAGTAGCCAGAACGCACTTCTCGGCCTACTATGCAAGGCCCGATTTGCCTAATAGGCCGAGTGATTTTCTTTATTTTCAATAAATTGTTTCCTATTACTTTATTTGAATTATTGTTAATATATTATATTAAGAACATAAATTATTGAGTTAGTTGAATTTTATTGACGATTTTTCAGCAGGCACTTATAGTGAATTGTCGAGTTCTTTCAGAGGTATGGTATTTAGCTCATTGATTCCCTTTGAACAGGTCCTGTGTGCCGGCCTCATGAGGGTTATTTATCGTTATGTGTGGTGTGGCCGCTAGCACTTGGTTCGCCGGTCCTCTTTGTGTCAGGGTCTAAAGGGGAGTAGGATTGGTTTGGTAAATGTATATGTGAAGTCGTTGGCTGTATTTTGGGAGACCTTTTGTAGGAGGCTTGGGTTGGAGGATGGTCTAAGTTCCTTGACTCTGTATTACAATTCAGTTCGGGTGAGTTATCTCCTAAGGGTGCAGGTCTGTCGGGATGTGGCTTTCGTCACTCCGCTGGTTTACTCCTGAGCGGTACTTATTCTTTGGTCTCTGTGTAGGTCTCCTGGGTATATGTCTTTTGGTTGTCGGGAGGTGTATTGGGTGCTTTAGGATTGGTGGCTCACAGGATGGAGGGGTTTTACCCGTTATTTGATTGGGGGGCCGGTGTGGGGCGCTCTGAGGGAGCCGTTTCTGGCCCCTAAACAAAGGGAATGGATGTATCGATTTCGTCATGAGTCTCTGGCTACCAATGAGCGGTTGTTTATGTTAGGTATTATGGGCTCGAATGGTTGTGTCTATTGTGGGAAAAGTGAGTTCCAACTTCATGTGTTTTACTCTTGTCAGCAGGTTTCTTGTTTTGTAAACTGGCTTTGGGGTACCATGGCTACCTTATGCAGGTATGATTTTCAGGTAGATTTGCTGCGGTTTTTCTTGTTGTTGTTGCTGAGGGGGAATTGTAGAATTCGAAAAACTTTAGGGGTGTTGGTGTTAGATTACATTTTTTGTTTGTGGGTTGGTATGGTAGTAGAGAACGATGTGGCTCAGCTCTTGTGGTTCTTGAGGGGTCGGCTGCACTGCATGATGTGGTGATTGCAGCGGTCGTTTCCGAGGGCAATTCCTCGGTAGTTCACGACGGCTTATGTTGCTGCTGCTCAAGTATTGTAGAGTTTAGTGGACGGCGGCGTTAGTCGTTGTTCTGTATTCTTGGACCGTAAGTCGGGGCTGGGTCTACACTTTTGAATAATTGTGTGTTTCCAATCTCCTGTTATTTTGTTTGGATGTTTGAGTGAGTGGGTTGTATGTGGTTTTTATTGATTAAAGCTGTTTTATTTGGCCCGTGAGTTGGTCGTCCGCCCTTTCTTGTCCTGCTGTTGGGTGGTGTCCAACGTTGCCATGAATTTTTCTTTGCTATTGTGCTGCATTGCCCCTTTTGTATATGGGGCCGTCAGCGTGCGTATTTCTCTTGCAGGGTTCGGAGGTGTCTTCCCTAATTGCTCGCTGTGACTGAGCTGTGTTGTGTGACTTCTACTGTTTTGACCTCGGAATATGTTATTCCGGTCGTGTGCGTGCCTCTTACCTCTGACCCTGGTCAGTTATATTGTTGTTTTCATTGGATTTTTGTATGCTTTTGTTGGTTCCACTGAATTTTTGTCATCATTTTGGTGGGTGGAAACGACCTCCGTTTGTTGAGGTCCTTTGTGTGTGTTATTATTTCTTATATTTTTCTGTATTTTCTGTCGTTTGGTACTAGTGCTCTGTATTTACAGTACCATATATGTGTTCCACTTATGTGCATGGTGTACATATTATGTGCGTCTATGAGCGGTTCCCTGGTTACGTGTGTTTTGAATTAGGGGTTGTGTAAGTATTGTTTTATATAGTTATGTATTGATTGTGTGCACTGTTTCTTGTGCTGTGTCTGGAGGTGTTCGTGTACAGCAATGTTACTGCGGTAACTTTAATTTTATTTGAATATATATGTTGTTTTATATAATAAAAAGCCGTCAAAACACCACTTTTGACACTTTTATTGTTATCATTATCAGTCTCCTGTACGATATCCTTCTTACACTCCTCATTTTGTTTAAGAATGAAGGAAGTCAACATTGTTTACTTAGAAGTCATGAGAGGGTTGTTTGTCAAAAAAATGTTTCTGTATTAGAGAGAAATCCAGGGACCACCAGCCACCACCAAGGACCACCAGCCACCACCAGGGACCAGCAGCCACTACCAAGGACCACCAGCCACCACCAGGGACCAGTAGCCACTACCAGGACCCACCAGCTACCACCAGGGACCACCAGCCACCACCAAGAACCACCAGCCACCACCAGGGACCAGCAGCCACTACCAGGACCCACCAGCTACCACCAGGGACCACCAGCCACCAACAGGGACCAGCAGCCACTACCAGGGACCACCAGCTACCACCAGAGACCACGAGACACGAACAGAGACCACCAGCCACCACCAAAGATCACCAGCTACCACTAGGGACCGCGAGCCACCAACAGGGACCACCAGGCAAGAACAGCGACCACCAGGGACCACCAGCCACCAACAGGGACCACCAGCCACCAACAGGGACCACCAGCTAAAACCAGGGACCACCAGGTACCACCAGGGACCACCAGCCACCACCAGAGACCACTGGACACCAATAGCGACCACCATCCACCACCAGGGACTATAGTTACCACCAAGGACCACCAGCCACCACCAGGGACCACCAGCCACCACCAAGGACCACCAGACATCAACAGGGACCACCAGCCACCACCAGGAACCACGAGCTCCCACCAGGGACCACCAGCCACCAACAGGGACCACCAGACGGCACCATTTACCACCAGGGACCACCAGCCACCAACAGGGGCCACCAGCCATCCCACCACCAGGGACCATCAGCCTCTACCAGGAACCACCAGGGACCACCAGCCATCAACAGGGACCACCAGCCACCACCAGGAACCACGAGCTCCCACCAGGGACCACCAGACACCAACAGGGACCACCAGACGGCACCATTTACCACCAGGGACCACCAGCCACCACCAGGGACCACCAGCCACCACCAAGGACCACCAGACATCAACAGGGACCACCAGCCACCACCAGGAACCACGAGCTCCCACCAGGGACCACCAGCCACCAACAGGGACCACCAGACGGCACCATTTACCACCAGGGACCACCAGCCACCAACAGG
This sequence comes from Procambarus clarkii, assembly GCF_040958095.1. Classification (NCBI taxonomy): domain Eukaryota; kingdom Metazoa; phylum Arthropoda; class Malacostraca; order Decapoda; family Cambaridae; genus Procambarus; species Procambarus clarkii. The sequence goes on from NC_091155.1 coordinate 5,885,704, forward strand.
GGCCACCAGCCATCCCACCACCAGGGACCATCAGCCACTACCAGGAACCACCAGGGACCACCAGCCATCAACAGGGACCACCAGCCATCAACAGGGACCACCAGCCATCAACAGGGACCACCAGCCATCAACAGGGACCACCAGCCATCAACAGGGACCACCAGCCATCAACAGGGACCACCAGCCACCAACAGTCTACTTTTCAGAACAACCCCCTAAATCTCCTTCTTTGTTAGAGTTCTTTAATGCCTTTTCACATAATGTGTAGGTTGTGTGTAACCAACTTTCTCATGTTCCACATTCCATAACATGACATTTATTCACAATGAACTTAGTCTCTTATCTTCCCTATTAGGTTAGTTCTGTATTCCTCATGGTGGATTCAATTTGTTGATGATGTTAATTGTTAATTGATGATGAACATTACTGGTGCAAGAACTGAACCGTGTGATATTCCACTAGTAACACTTCTCCAGTTTGATGCATTGCCTCTTACTCCTGTCCTCATTTTTCTATCTGTTAGAATTTTTTTCATTCATATCAGCAGTCTTCCTGTCACCCCTACAGCATGTACAGTTTCTAGAACAACCTCTTATTTGGGACACTGTCAAAAGCCTTTTTTTCTTAGGTCCAAATAAATACAGTGAAAACAACCATCTCTTACCTGCAAAATAAAACCTAAGTATGATCTTCTTGTTCAAAAGCCATACTGTTTGTTATTGAATCATTTCTCTCAAGGTATTTTACCCATTTGGCTATAAATATTTTTTCTAGTGTTTTAACTACCACACTTATCAGATAAGGGTCTAAAATTTAAAGGGTCTTCTCTGCTACCATTTTTTGATTGAAACTATATTTGCCCTTTTTCTGTACATTACGATGTCCAAAAAGTAAGTTGAAGCAGAATGCTAAGCTCAGGTGGAGCTTAGACGCGATAAAGCACCTAAATTATTGGGATTGTCTCAAAGCTCTCCAAATGTACTCACTAGAAAGGAGACGAGAGAGATACCAAATAATATACACATGGAAAATACTGGAAGGCCAGGTCCCTAATCTACACAGTAAAATAACAACGTACTGGAGTGAACAATATGGAAGAAAATGCAGAATAGAACCAGTGAAGAGCAGAGGTGCCATAGGCACAATCAGAGAACACTGTATAAACATCAGAGGTCCACGGCTGTTCAACGTTTTCCCAGCGAGCATCAAAAATATTGCCGGAACAACCATGGACATCTTCAAGAGAAAACTAGACTGTTTTCTAAAAGACGTTCCGGACCAATCGGGCTGTGGTGGGTATGTGGGTATGTGGGCCTGCGGGCCGCTCCAAGCAACAGCCTGGTGGACCAAACTCTCACAAGTCAAGCCTGGCCTCGGGCCGGGCTTGGGGAGTAGAAGAACTCTCAGAACACCATCAACCAGGTATCAACCAGGTAACAGGGGCCACCAGCCATCCCACCACCAGCCACAACCAGCGACCACCAGCTACCAGCAGGGACCACCAGCCACCATCAAGGACCACCAGCCACCACCAGAGACCACCAGCTACCACCAGGGACAGCCAAACATCAACAGGGACCACTAGTCACCACTAGTACAACCAGCTATTACCAGGGACCACCAGCCACCAAGAGGGACTACCAGGCACCACCAGCTACCACCAGGGAATACGAGCAACCAACAGGGACCGCCGGCCACCACCAGGGACCACCAGCAACCACAAGGGACCACCAGCTAGCACTAGGGACCACATGCCACCAACAGCTACCACCAGGGACCACCAGCTACCACCACGGACCGCCAGACACCAACAGGGACCATCAGGCACCACCATCTACCTCCGGGGACCACCAGCCACCACCAGGGACCACCAGCTACCACCATGGACCACCATCCACCAACAGAGACCACCAACAACCAGCAGGGACCACCAGCTACCACCAGGGACCACCAGCTACCACCAGGGACCACCAGGGACCACCAGACATTAACAGGGACCATAAGCCACCACCAGTACCACCAGCTACCATCAGGGACCACCAGCTACCACCAGGGACCATCTGCCACCAACAGGGACCACCAGGGCCCACCAGCCACCACCAGGGACCACCAGCTATCACTAGAGACCACCAGCAACTAACAGGGACCACCATCTACAACCAGAGATCACCAGACACCAACAGGGACCACCAACCACCTCACCACCAGGTACCCCCAGCCACCACCAGCTACCACCAGGGACCACCAGCTACCACCAGGGACCACCAGACACCACCAGAGACTACCAGCCACAACGAGGGACCACCAACTACTTCCAGGAACCACCAGACACCAACAGGGACCACCAGCCACCACCAGGGACCACCAGCTACCACCAGGGACCCCCCCACCCACCAACAGGGACCACCATCTACAACCAGACACCACCAACTACCACCAGGGACCACCAGCTACCACCAGGGACCACCAGCTACCACCAGGGACCACCAGCTACCACCAGGGACCACCAGCCACCAACAGGGACTATCTACTACCACCAGGGACCACCAGACACCAACAGAGACCAAACGCCACCACCAGGGACCACCAGCTACCACCAGGGACCACCAGCCACCACCACCACAGAGGACCAGGCACCACCAGGGATCACAGCCGCCACCAGGGACCACCAGCCACCACCAGGGACCACCAGGGACCACCGGCCACCACTTTACTAATGCCACTGAAACACTGAAGCAGTGTTGCCAACTCAGTATTTCACACGACGCTAGACCCACCCCAAAAAGCACTAAATTATGTAAAGTTGTGTGTAGCAGTTGTGTCGTTTTACCTGCCTAGTATTTAATACTAAACTATACTATTGTATAAATAAAGAATACCTGTTTAATGAACTACTGCTAAAGCCATGAACATTATCACTGAATATTGGTATCCAAAGCTGTAGGTTAGCAACTTTGTCTCATACTGTTTGTCTTGTATAAATGGACAGGAAGCGTTCACGTGCGTTGCGTATTATGTTTCCACACTCCTACCACTATAATTCTCCCTCTTTACTTTATATATATATATAAAACTTTTATACGCACACACACACACACACAGGAAGCAGCCCGTAGCAGCTGTCTAACTCCCAGTTACCTATTTACTGCTATGTGAACAGAGTGAAAGAAACTCTGCCCATTTGTTTCTGCCTCGGCCGGAGATCGAACCCGGGCTCGTAGTACCACGACCCTAGGGCGCTTTCCACTCAACCGCGAGGCCCTCATATGTGTACTCACATAGTTGTGCTTGCGGGGTTTGAGCTTTGGCTCTTTGGTCCCGCCTTTCAACTGTCAATCAACTGGTGTACAGATTCCTGAGCTTACTGGGCTCTATCATATCTACATTTGAAACTGTGTATGGAGTCAGCCTTCACCACATCACTGCCTAATGCATTCCATCTGTTAACTACTCTGACACTGAAAGAGTTTTTTCTAACGTCCCTGTGGCTTATGTGGGAACTCAGTTTCCACCTGCGTCCCCTTGTGTGCGTACCATCCGTCCCACCCTAAACAGTTTATCTTCATCTACCCTGTCATTCGTCTGAGAATTTTATAAATAGTGATCATGATTTCCCTAACTCCTCTGTCTTCCAGTGTCGTGAGGTTCAGTTCCAGTAATCTTTCCTCGTAGCTAATACCTCACAGATCGGGGATTAGCCTGGTAGCATACCTCTAAACATGTTCTAACTTCATTTTGTGTTTGACTAGATGTGGACTCCATGTTGGAGCCGCATATTCCAGTATTGGTCTGACATATGAGGTATACAAGGTTCTGAATAATTCCTTACACAAGTTTCTGAAGGCAGTTCTTATGTTTGCCAGTTTTTCATACGCCGCTGATGTTATCATTTTGATGTGAGCTTCATGGGACAGGTCTTGTGTGATATCAACCCCTAGATTTTTCTCCCTTTCAGACTCCTGAAGGATTTTCTCTCCCAGCTGGTACCTTGTGTTTTGCCTCCCTATGCCTATCTTCATCACTTTGCAATTACCCGAGTTAAACTCTAATAACCATTTGTTGGACTATCCCTACAGTCTGTCCAGGTCATCCTGTAACCTTTTGCTGTCGTCCTCTGTCTTAATCCTTCGCATAATTTTAGCATTATCAGCAAACATAGAGAGGAATGAGTCTATACATTTTGGAAGATCATTCACGTATATCATAAACAAGATAGAGCGAGTACAGTACCCTGTGGGACTCCGCTGGTGACATCACGCCAGTCTGAGGTCTCACCACCACACAGTAACTCTCTACCATCAGTTGTTTTGGTACTCCCTTATCCATTGGAGCACCTTACCACCTACTCCAGATTGTTTCTTCAGCTTATGCAACAGCCTCTTATTCGGTACTGTGTCAAACGCTTTCTGACTGTCCAAGAAAATGCATTCTGCCCATCCTTCTCTTGCTTGCTTAATGCTTGTTGCTCGGTCATAGAATTCTATTAAACCTGAGAGACACAACTTGCAACCCCTAAACCCATGCTAGTGACGTGTTACAAAGTCCCTTCTCTCCAGATGTGCTACCAGTCTTTTTCTCACGATCTTCTCCATCACCTTGCATGGTTTACAAGTTAAGGACACCGGCCTGTATTTAGGGCCTCTTGCCTATGCCCCTTTTAGTACATTGGGGCTACGTTAGCTGTGTTCCAACTCTCTGGTAGGTCTCCCGTTTCCGGTGACATTTTATACACCATAGATAGTGGCACGCAAAGTGCTTCTGTCCCCTTTTATTGCATCCCATGGTGAGATTCAATCAGGTCCAATAGCCTTAGTCACTTCTAAATCAAGCAAATACTTCCTAACCTCATTACTGTTAATTTCAATATCTTCTGAAGCTGCTTGGTTTGTCGCCACCCTTCTTAGTTCAGGAACGTCTCCTTGTTCTATTGTGAAGACCTGGAATCTCTTGTTGAGTTCTTCACAAACCTGTTTGTCATTTTCTGTGAATCCATCCTCTACCTTTTTCAGTTTCAACACCTGTTTTTTCACTGTTGTTTTCCTCGTGATGTGGCTGTATAGCAGTATTTGTTGGGTCTTGGCTTTGTTTGTTATGTCATTTTCAAAATGCCTCTCTGCTTTTCTCCTCACACAGAAACCCATTTCTGGCCCTCTGGTATCTCTCTCTGCTCTCTGGTGTCCTGTTGTTTCTGTAGTTTCTCCAGACCCTTGTGCTTAGCTGCCTTGCTTGTTTTGGGGTGTTCTCGTTCTTGTTTGCATGAGAGAGAGGAGGGAAAAATGATAGCATCGTGTGATGGATAGCGTGGAACACACACACA
>NC_091155.1:5893520-5971020 GCF_040958095.1 Procambarus clarkii
CTCAAAAGTTCTGCACCTGTCCCAACTCTCTCGCCAATCGATAGTTGGCACCCGTACCACTAGGCTCACAATCATCAGCAGTGTCATGCTGGAACTGCCTTTCTCATGAATCTCACTCCACCAACTATCATTCATTCCTAGGCAGTACATATATATCATGGTTACAATCAATGTTTTAATATATGGATATGTGAAAACAACTTTCTATTGTGCACTGCCACACAAGGGCAGGGATGGGTTCATAAGTGATGCAGCTTAGAAGTAATATAAATAAAAATTGTTCTTCATTCTTTAAAATGGACAAGCAAATTTTGAATAAATTGTTAGGATGTCGTCCAGAACACCTGAGTCAATAAAATAGTTACACAGTTGGTGGTACAAGAGGCCAGGAGGTCTAAAGTCCTTTACGGTTTCACATTCAACAATATAGTGTTCTAGTAAATGCATTAAAGGTTTATCACAGAGTTTACAATCTGAGTATTCTGGTAGTGGCTCAGCCTCACTAACCTGCCAGATGTGTCTATAGCCAAGGCGAATTCGCGCAATGACTACATTACATTGCCTGGTCCGGTTACTGTGCTGACCATACAAATACCTATCATTACAAAACTTGTCATAACTTTTAATACTGCAGCTTTCAGGTCTCTGGGCATTTCTTAGTTCTTCTAAATCTGAATTAATTTCTTTAATTTGTATGTTTCTAATAATTGCATTAGATAGTCCAAAGTCATAATCAATGTTTTCTTTCCTGCAAGCTTCATTGGCCAATCGATCTACAAAGTCATGTTTTCCAACACCAACATGGGATGGGATCCACACAAATTTTATACAAGAGTTATTATCATTGGCAAAAATTACATTCCATTTAATATTACAAGCTACTTCCAACATACATTGTGATGGGTTATTTAAGGACTGCAGAGCACTTTTAGAGTCACAGAAAATAACTCCACCGCCATTGAGCTTAAGGTATTCAGTGGCTAGATAAATGCCCAATAGCTCGGTCTGTGTCGTGCTTGCCCAGTTGTTCAATCTCTGTGTACTAGACATGATCATTTCATTCCCTTTATATACTGCACATGCACAACCTGTTCTACCAGTGCCTAACTGCACAGAGCCATCAGTAAAGGCATAGGATTCAGTCGGTTTGAGAATTTGAAGATGACTGTCAATAGCTTCTAATGTTATACATCTCAAAATTTCAGTGTTATACATTTGTTGTTTCACTAATGGGGGTATAATGCAGAAAGACCTCCACATCTTTCCAAGAGGGAATATAGTGAACAGTTTTATCAGGGTTAAGAGACACATTCAGTTTCAGAAGATTATAGGCACAACAACTGAGCCACACACTGTAAGGAGCTTTTTGCGGCGGATTGAGGGGACAGTCAGAATTGTTTAGAATGGATCTCAATTTAATTTGAATAGAGCCGGGGGGACCATTATTTTTCAAAGTTTGGTGCAAAACATAGTACTAAGTAGAACTATTCTTTCGTAAATTGAAGGTAATTTCAGTTCCTTTCTCATGTTAACAATTCTGACAGTTCTAGAACAACCCAGGATGATGCGCATGGCATCATTCTGTACTACATCTAGGCCTAGTAATTGTTTAGGAGAAAAATTAAAAAGATGCAAGGCATAATAATCAACAACAGATCGTATAAAGGTAATATAAAAACTACGAGCATATTTTATGTTAATGCCAACAAGAGTTTTGAGAAGTTTAAGACGCTCAACAAGTTCTTTGCGCAGGTTGCTGACGAGATTTGTATCATTAACCTCGACTCCAAGATATGTATAAGACTCACAAGTCTCCAGCGGGCACTCCATTGATAGTATAGTTAACATGAAGAGAACGGGGAATAAGAACCCTTGTTTTATCAACAGAGATTACGAGGCCACATTCTACTACTTTCTTGGAGAATGCATCAAGTAACACTTGTAGCCTTGGTTTACTGTGTGCCATAATACAAATATCATCAGCATAACATATACCAGTTTCAGTAGGTTGTACAAGTATGTCATGGATAAGTTTGTGCATAAGTATATTGAAGAGCATAGGGCTTAGGACACCACCTTGAGGTGTGCCTAGTTCGAATGTATCTGTTCTTGTTCTTTTATCTCCTTTAAATAGGACACTAGCACGCCTGTTGGATAGGTAGCTCTTTATCCAACTCAGAAGATTACCTTTGATTCCAAATTCAGCAAGTTGCTCTAATGTTATTTCGCCATTCGCTACATCGAAAGCTGACTTTAGGTCAATAAAGGCTGCCTGTGTCCCATCCTGAGAGTTTACAAAACATTCAGCAAAGCATGTTCTTGTGCTACACTTGGGCATAAACCCATATAGGTTAGGGGCCAGTTTTTCTTTGACATGAAACACGACACGATTGAGAACAATTGTCTCCAAGACTTTACACATGCAAGATGTAAGGGAAATGGGTCTGAATTTTTGAGAGTTAGGTTTAGGAATTGGTATTATGAGACTTTGTGTCCATTTCTTTGGCAAGATACCTTGTGAGAGACTCATTTGATAGAGGTCAAGCAGAGGGTGGCTAGGGACATCATTCAGTAAGCTCAAGATGTTATAAGTTATACCATCCTCACCAGGGGCAGTTTGCTTTAGGTTTTCCTAATGCTGATGTTAATTCAAAGGGGGTTATAGGAAACTGATCTGTTAAATCTGGTGAGGAGCGTGCTATTTCAATAGTAAAGTTTCTGTTAATGTTGGTATGTCTTAAATGCTGCTGTATATCTGGGGGTAAGGAAGAAATTTGTGAGACACTAGACCATTGAGCTAGGAGCATGTCAGCATATTCTGCAGGAGTATGATGAAGCTGAACTGGGGCTGAAGGTTTGTTAATGTTTGTAATCTTGTTCCACATTTCCGATAATGTTGTAGTTCTTTTGATACCTTGTAGGAAATGTTCCCAATATGTGTCCTTAACTTGACCCTTACGTTCGCGAAAATCTCTATTGGCATTAAAGAATGCAAGTAAATTGTCAGCTGTTTTGTCTCGTTTATAAGAGTCAGCAAGCTGAAGCACTTTAGCTCGCTCTGCAATAATAATAGGATCCTCTGTCCATGAGGAAGAACGAGTGTTCTTTTTTTTCCTTGATTTATTCCCGGTATCATAATAACTGGGAATGATACTGACAAGATCATTGTAAAAGTGGTCCACTGATACAGGTGCATACTCAGTGTACCACTTGTGTACATAAGCCTTAAAGTGCTGTTTAAGATTGTCTGGAATGTTAATTTTAACTCTAGCATGAGGAATGGAGCTAATATCCGCCACCTTGTATTCACAATATATTGCAAAATGATCACTTACTAGTTCTGGGATGAGCTTAACGTTGACGTTGTTATCTGCTAGGCTGTACCCAGTCACATAATCCAGCCTACCTCCCAATATATGGGTCTGTTTATCAGTATCATACAAAGTAACATTATGATCAGTAAGGTATTTCAAGAAGACCCTTCCATTATTGTTACACTGAACATCACCAAGAGCAGTCCCGCCAAACACACACCGAAACTACGACGATGGTACAACGTTCGAACAAGTTTTAACACTTCCTAGCCAATTATAAGAACCAATATAGCAAGTTGTAACAACGTTCTAATACGTCATAAACACGTTAAGCCAAGATGTAACAACTTTATTACAAGTTGTAACAAGCGGAAAATAGAAACAGTTTCGGTTTGTGTTTCTAGGGGCGTGACGAGCATTAAAGTCACCCATACATAACATAGCTGTGTGACCTGTAGGCTTCGGTAGCAGGTCTGCATTAAGTACACTACATCGTCCATATATGTTATACAGTAGGAAATGGCTATTTGCAGTTTTTAATTTGAATTTTTATAATGTATACTATCATTATCAAAAATTCAGTTTTTAATTTGAATTTTTGATAATGTATACTATCACTCCTGTGATTTTTAATTAGTTTACAGATTAATCCACTCATAATATACGTGAGTAAACCAGTTCCAATATCGTTGTTGTATGCTATGTACCCAGGTATCCTGGGTGGGACCTTCTTGGTAGTTGTGGACGTATATGGTTCCTGTAAGCAGATCACATCTACGTCTCTCATTTTAGCATACAAGATTACGTCATTTATCCGAAGGTAAACACTTGTTAAACACTTGGACAACATAAGCAACTTTGTGTCGTGAGTAATATCACTTTTGCGTAAAATGCGTTTAACCAGAGTAGCAGTTGGTGTTTTCTTAAACTCTTTACCTATAACCAAGTTAAGGGTTTCATTATGATCTAGTGGGGGTATCAGTGAGGGATCAATGACTACTCTAACACCATTACCTATGGAGATTTGATACTCACGTTCCATAGAGATAGGTGGAGTAGCCTCAACAGCTGCAACATTATCACTCGCATCACTACCGGTGCTGGGAGAATTTACTTGATCACTATCGCTAGCATGACTCACTTCACCACTATCACCGGGCAGATTCGTCTCTAATGTTTGTATTTTAATATCCAATTCAGTAATTTTCTTTTTTAACCAGTCAATTTCTTTTGCATCTTTGCTTGTTTGCTTTAGTCCGTCGATGGTTGGAAACTGCTTACTAGAGGTGACATCAAGAGCTTCCTGCTGGGTGCCTCCTGCAGCTGGACCAGACGCCACTAGCTCCCTGTTCAAGTTAGAGAGGGCGGGGCGTCGAGGGCAGCTACGATGCCAAACATCTATGGCTTCCTCCCCGTCCTCAAGGGTAGGGGGGTCCCTTTGAGGACACTGCCTTGTATCGTGCTGTTGAGCTCAGAGCCCACACACAGGGGTCATGTCGACAGTACGTAGAGATATGATGAGTGCCGTGGCACTTATAACAAACAACGGGGGGTGGGGGGATACCAAAGGTTTTATAGGACTTGATGGGATGAAATGTCTAAAGAAGGTGTAATGTTCAGGGGGAGGGTCACTGTCTTTCCAAACAAAGATGATCCTGTTGAGAGGTTGACCATCCTTATGTATCCGTCTTGCCTTGTAGACTCCTTCAAGGTTATAAGCTCTCTCAAGAGGATACTCTTTGGGAAAACTGGTAACAAGATATTCCTATATTTTTTAGGGCGATTGATGATGTCTTCTTTGGTGAAAACCATATTACCAATCTTACCTTCAACCAGTTGAGTGATGATTGCTTCTTGCGTACGTGACAAAAAGATGTAAGGGGATGTTGGTCTAGGTCAGACTATATCGAGGAGTGTTTTGGAGAACCTATTTGAAAGTTGTTCGAACCATGCCAGTTTATCGTTGGTGGATGTTCCAGGTGGGAACGCCAGGCGCGCATAGTCAGCGCGGGGAGCAATAGAATGCTTGGGTGGGCGTGCCCCTGGCTGGGTGAGCCCACCACCGCCCACCTCCACTTTCTTCACACGGGTTCCGGTGTTCCTGTCATCATTGCCAATGATCTCGCCATCAGCAGAGTCTGCACGTTTAGACTTTCTTCTCGCATTCCGTGATTGTTGCACCTGCCACTCATTTTCGTTATCCAAATAAGCATCGAGTTCCATGTCATCGGGTGACTGCAACCCACTTCGAGCATCAACATATTCCTCGCCGACGGGCTCTGGATCCGTTGCTTGGAGATCACTTGGATTATCAAGCACAACAGAAGATAGGTTGGTACTGAGCCCGGTTGCCATGACAACGAGCCAGGAGGCGCAGCACAGGGAAGCTGCCCGGGGCTCCACCACTCGCCCAGGCTAGGACACTGTCACCCACCTCATGTAAACACACCACCAGTCGCGCACACAAACCACGACCCTGGGAAGGAGGGCCCAAGGACTATTTTACACACGAGGGGAGCATTGGGCCAGGTACACCACAAGGCGACCCAGTGTCGTCCCACTGTTCCTTTCGGAACAGATACCGCCATATCTGAACAGACTTCAGATACCGCCACACAAATAATGTCTGCATGAATTTCTATACAATCCAGCTATCCACAACCTACAACAGTTGGTAGTCAGGGTGTTGCACACTTAGTACCGCTGCAGCTGACCTATTAGGCACGCTAAAGGCTAGATGTTAGGACTAGGCCTGAGTTAAACTGGGTGAGGGGCACATCTTGACCGGCCAGACCCGAGGCTACGGGAGAACTCACCCCATAAACTTAGAGCCCTATGGCGTATCTCACACCTTAAAGGTGGGAGCTGCTAAACTTTACATGAAGAACAAGTTCGCTCCCACCTTGAGTATGCACCGCTCTCCTGGATTGTGAGATATACTCTTCAACTTAATTCCCCGAGTTAAGTTTCAACAGTATATAAATTATACAGCCATATGGTAAATGTTCTCTTATTCTGAATGACACAGTGAATACTGAACTAAATAAAGTCCATCTTTAACTAACTGCTAACAAACTCATGCTTAACTTTGTTAAGGGTGAGTTTAACTTAAGAGTAAGTTTTAACTTAACTTAAAAATCCTCAGATTAAAATAATCTAAGAATTAACAATATCCAGATTAGTAATAAAGTAGATGGTAAATTCCTTGGTGTTCTCATCGATAACAAGCTGAATTTCCAAGACCTTTCAAAATATGGCAAAAAAAAAAAAATCTAAAACAGTAGGCATTCTTTCTAAAATCTGATATTATGTACCTCGCCCTGCCCTGGTAGCGTTCTATTGCTCTTTCATCTATCTGTGAGGAGGAAGATCCCTAGCAATCTTAAATATGCGATAGAGAGTGCACAGTGTTATTTTAAGATCCACACCAGTGCACCAGAGTGCGTGCATTAAGTCGAGTTTCATTATCACAAAACTTGACCTCCCGACAAACCTCCCTTGTCGTTTGTCCTGTGACAGCTCTTGTCATCAGGATTCCATTGGTAACACTATGGCCGTCGTAAGTACCTCCATTCAGCAATTACAGCAAGGCATAATATGTAGTACAGCTAGACCTCCAGGGATATAAATATCCAGATTTAGAGTGGAGTGGTACTTTTGTGAAGCTGAGGTTGAAGAAGGCGACCCTCCTTTCCAATGGTCGTGTAAACAGATAGGCCTCAGCCGGGACGTATTCGTGACGTCACGATATCACACCACCCTGAGGTGACTGACCCATTGGCCAGCCATCAGTGCCCAATGCCCTGATTGGCTCCTTTTGAAGACTGTTACGATCCAGAGGATCTCACAGTTAAAATAGTTGTAACATAGTTGCCATTACCCATCTCATATTATAGTAATGTACTTGCATATTATATGATTTGCATGTTTAATGATTTATTGAATGTATGATAGTATGTTATGTTGTATTATAGTGTATACTCTATGAGGGGTGTCATTACTGGCCTGTTAAGTGAAGGAGAAGTGTTCCTGTCACAGACGTGTGCAGTGAGAAGGCGAGTATTGATCAGCTGTTATGTTGCCCGATGACGTATCCTTTTTAGAAGGAAATGTTTATTTAAAACCAATTAAGAATGTTTATACTTTTAGTTATATTGCTAGAATGTGTGAAACATTATATTGTCTGAAAGTGGTTACTTTCATATGTAGTGTGTTTGATTGGAGAATGTATCAGAATATATCTGCCGTGTGGTAACTGAGAGTAGCGAGGGCGCTGGAAGCCCACCCACCCGCACTCAGTACCAAATGGGAGGTCTTGGTGATAACTTCTAGTGTCAATTAAGTATATGATTGTGTTCCTGGCCGTAGTGTTTTTAATCCGTCTGGTAATATATATTAGTTATTATCTATCTATATAAATAAAAATGGAAATGTTCGTTTGTTCAAAATCGCTAATCTCCGAAAGTTCTTTACCGATTGCTTAGAAATTTTCACACAACATTCCATTCACATCCTAGCGTGTCTTCATATACATACTATATAGATGTCACGTCTGTGACAGGAAAAAACATGCTTTTTTGAAAAGCTGTGTTTTTCAAGTATTTTTCAAGTGAGGGAAATCTTCGAAACCTCTTTACCGATTGCTTTTAAATCTTGACACAATAATGCATTCGAATAGGCGAGTGTTTTTAAATACCTACTATCTACATGCCTGTTATGATCCCAGGTAGCCGAAAAACGAGTCTCCCCTTTGAGAATTATTCTATCAAGCCTGACCTGACCAGACGGTCTAGTAAATATAGAGGCGATAACACAGATGTAAAATAGTTTGTTGGATTTAATGAACAATTTGAGATTATGGGCAGTGAATACGAAAATAAATAAATGACTGGTTAGGAGATGTGGATAATTTGCTGGAGGCGTGAGGCTCGCTCCTGGAGGGCTTTGAGATCACTTGAGTGCCCGACATCGCAGGGGGAAGCCATGCTCCATTTGAGCTCCCATCAGAAAGGAACCCCTAGAGATATATCAATAAGAGAGGAGAAGTGTGCAGACGTGCCAGCTGTGGATCGAGCTGGGAAGTTGTGGTCTCAAGTCCTGGACGGCGAAGAGAGAGCATTAAGCCGCCACAGAGACATTTTCGTGGGCTGTGGGAGCGCCCTGACCAGACGCCGTCAGAGGGATAGCGCCCTCGACTAGACAATCTGTGGTAAGCCCGATATAAGCCAGTTTATAATGATTACTTGTAGTTGGTCGTGTGCCCAGCAACAATAGCGAATGTTTATTGATAAGTTAGAAATGTTTTGGTAAGGCAGGAAGCCTAAATGAGAGGACGGAGATGAGAGAGACAGCTGGAGGGACGAGCTGCACATCCTCTCCTGTCGGCCGTCTGAAGCCAACTGACTGGTGGTGGAGGACCCTCCCAGAGTTGAGGGGCCGCAAGCCGGGCGAGACGGAGCATGGACCAGCCCAACGGGGGAGTCCACTCTCTCTCAGTATGTAGAGAGCAGATAGATGTTGGAGGCAAACATATTGTGTGGTTATTTTTGTTTATGTGTTTAAGGGGAAACATTTTTATTGCAGTGTCAATGGGTTGTAGGTTTGTCTTTGGGGAAGAAGTTGCTGAGAACTTCGAAGCCAGCACAGAGGGAGTAGTTGATGAGACTCCAAGGTAGTGGAGGAGAGGACCTCGAGCTGTGAGGAGAAGCAGTGAAGAGGAGTGCCACGTGCTTCTGTGGAGGTGGTGAAGCACCATAGTTGTTCGAGGAAACTTCATGGTGTAGCAGCCAGGAGAGCTGTGGAGGACCCTAGTAGAAGTAGTGAAGCACCTTAGTTGTTCAAGGAAACTTCATGGTGTAGCAGCCAAGAGGAGCTGCAGAGGATCCTGGTAGTTAAACCCAGAAGAACCTGAAGAGATCAGGGTAGTGAACTTCCAGATGTGGAAGGGAAGTTCTAAATGATTACTTGTAGGGAGGTGATAGTGTTTGGTTGTCATTAGCGTGTGAGATGCAGTGAGAGGTGAGTGATTGTTAGCCATTTTTGTACCAAGGAGTGTTTATACTGAGGTATAGATTTACAGCCGTAGGCTGGATTACCTACAGATGTATGTGTTCTAGGACTGATAGCGTGATCGATTGATCATTGTTGTGTATCAAGGAACATTTATACTGATATATATGTTATTGCATTCATACGCTGATTTTCCTTGTACATGCTTACAGATATATATTCTCTTGCTGATAGTGCAACATTGTATTATAAGACTTGATCTACTTGAGGAGGTTGATAGTATCAGGTGGTGAATCAGAAGATAGGATACCACTTGATAAGCAGGTGATAGAGTTCTGATGGTGTTGGAGTGCAACCCGATCGAAATAGTATAGAGTGTAGGATTCATTATTATTATATGTGTGTATGTATTGTGTATGTGCTTTATCCAGTAAATGTACTCAAATTTGCTGGTGTTTGCCCTTGTCCTAGTGAGGCTTCCCAGGAAATAGTAAAGAAGGAGGGAGAGAAATAACCAAGAACCACTGCTGTGGACAGGGTAGGATGGAAAACTAGTAAGTCAAAGGGGAGTGAGGAGATCATATCACACCAGGAGAGAGTGGGGAGTCACAGCGGCTCGAGTGGGTGTGTGCATGTGACAATGAGGCTAAGTGTTGGAGCCGCATCCCCTAAACGTGCGACGTTGAGCCCCTCTCCAAGAGCCAGAAGCACCTAGTGTGATCTCCTAGTGAGGTATAAGCATTCTACCGACTTGTGGGTTGGGTTAACCGTAAAGAAGGATAAACAACACGACAACACCACCAACCCACAATTATAACAAATTGGGGGCCTGTCCGGATGAGTGAACTGACACACCCACACTCTGTTCAAGAGTGGATTTGTACACCCTTTGTTGAAATAGATACACAGGTGTATATTCTCTCCCTTGGGAAGACTCACAAGACAAGATGGATAAGGTGCAAGCGTTTGTGGAGTCAGGCAAGCCTGAGGACTTGGAAGGTTGCACGAGGAATCAATTGAAACAAATAGAAGAAAAATGTGGCATTAGGTTGAAAGCATCTAAAGTAGCTGGGATGAAGGATGAGATCCTGAGGTAGTTAAGAGCCAAAAGTGAAGCGGCAGAGCAAGGAGCCCAGAAAGGAGCTGAAAGTGGAAAGGAGCACGAGGGGCAGGATAAAGTGAGATGCCAGGGATCGAGTAGGAGTAGCAAGAGTAGCTGCAGTAGCAGGAGTAGCCGGAATAGGAGCTTGGAGAGATTCCAGTTAGAGCTCCAGATGCAGCGTGAGGAGAGACAGTTCCAGCTGGAAACATGAAACTAGAACTCCAGATGAAAAATGAAGCCGAGAAGGAAAAAGAAAAGACCAGGCTGGAAGTAGAAAAAGAGAAAACCAGACTGGAGGTAGAAAAAGAGAAAGCCAGACAAGAGGTGGAGAAAGAAAAAGAGAAAACCAGAATAAGAGAACTGGAGTAGGAACAAGAAAAAGAAAAAGAAAAAGCCCAGGTCGAAAAAGAAAAAGAGAGAACAAAACAAATGCAGATAGAAGCGAACAGAACCTTGGCTGAACAAAGGATTGAACATGGGTTGCCAGAGAGCACCACCCAGGTATCACACTCACCAGATGTTAGGGTTAGGAAGAAGGACATTCCCTTGTTTGTTCCCAAAGAGGCAGAGAGCTTCTTCGAGCATTTTGAAAAAGTAGCCAGCATCAAGGAGTGGCCACAGGAGGAATGGGCCCAGCTGGTCCAGTTAAGATTGACCGGTGCAGCCAGGGAGGCATGCACCCAATTGTCACTGGAAGAGTGCCAGGATTATGCCACAGCAAAGAGCAGCATATTGCGCTCGTTTCAATTAACCCCAGAAGCTTATAGGAAGCGCTTCAGAGAGATGATCAATGTTGGAGCATGTACGTTTGCTGAGACAGCAAGGGATCTGGAAAGACGATTCCAGAAATGGATTGAGGCTGCTGGAGTTGGATCTTACGCTGACCTGAAGCAACTGATGGTCATGGAGAAGTTCTTGGAGATGATGCATCCCGAAACAAAGTTCAAGATCCAAGAAGCAGGGATAAAGGAGGTGAAAGATGCCGCAGATAGGGCAGATATGATTACGGAAGCATATAAGAGCTTGAGGGAGAACAGAGTGAAGAATGAGGTGAGACGCAGTAATGGCAGATCCAGTGGAGTCTAGGGAGAAAGAAATTATGAGAGACCCAGAAGAGTCTGGAGTGAAAAGAAATTTGATAAATGGGCAGATAAGCGTAAGTATCCTAAAACTCAGAAGAGTAGGTCGCGCACTTCGTCTGAAAGTGAGGATGGAGGAGCTAAACGAGAAACTAATCGTGATCCAAGAAATCAAGAGTCCAGTAAAGCTCCACAGAGTGCAGGTAGTGTGCCTGGCTCGAGGAACTCTCATGCGAGTGGTCAAAGTCAGAGCCGCTCTGGTACATATAGAAGAGATTTTTCCCAGGTGAGGTGTTACAATTGTAACGGATTGGGTCACGTGATGCGAGACTATCGGCAGGGCAAAAGAGTTGTGACCCTGGCCATGTGTGACCCCTAAAGTAAATATACTAATGTGTTCCGAGACAAACCACAGGTGAACTTAGTGAACGAGAGGTATAGGCCGTTCATGAGCAAAGGTTGGATCAGTATATTAGGCCTGCCTGAGGTAGAAGTTGGTATTTTAAGAGATACCGGAGCTAATCAGAGCTTGATTACGAGAAGCCTGATTGGGAATGATCGACGGTTAGCTGGCAGGAGTAAGATGAAAGTATATGGGTTATTGTCTGAGAGTGACATGTTCGTTTGTACTGTCCAGCTAAGGTCGGAATATGTGTCGGCAGAGATGAGGTTGGGAGTATGCCCCGACATACCTGTTCCAGGAGTCCAAGTGATCCTGGGGAATGACTTGTGTGGGACAAAGGTGTTGCCAAGAGTCATAGCGGAGACTGTGCCAGAGGAGTGCCCAGAAGGCCACGGCACAGGTGGGATACCTGAGAGTGACTGACATCCGAGGAAATGAGTCAGGAGACCGCCAAACCATTGAGTACCCTGTTGCGGTAGTGATGAAGGCAGAGGTGGCCGACGAAGAAGACGCTGGAGAAGATGAGACAGTGTCGATTCAACCAGTAGAAGATATCGACGTAGATATAGCATGGCTGTTTGATGAAGGTCCAGCCCAGGAAAATGGAGTTTCGATGAGGTCAAAAGTGAAGATTACCCAGCCGAAGAAGACTCATGTAAAGAGAGCGGACCCGAGTAGAGCCCAGACTGCTGAAATTAAGAGTCGGAAGGTGAATGCAACTGTGCTGAGTAGGAATGAGGAAGGATGTGGACATACTAAGGACGGGAGTAAAGCGTCAAGTTGTCCACGAGCACAGAGGCATTTGGATAGTGGAGTAAAGTTGTTTGAGATGTCAAGAGTTGACATGTTTCACAGAAAACGTGGAGGAAAGATAGTGAAGAAGAGTAATAGCCGAGAAAATGAAAGGAGAAGTGACAGTATGTGTGGAGAGATGCTTACGAGCACTCTAGGAGAGGTAAAGCGACATGTACGGTCGAGTGCTTTTGGGTGTAGTACAGTGCTCGACGAAACTTTTAGGGGAACGAAGAAGAGTTGGAGGAGAAGAAAGGGAGTTGTATAGAGGTGAGAAGTGTGAGAAGAGGATGATGATACAAGCATGGAGGAATAGAAGAAAGCCGAGGACTCGATGGAAGTCAAATAGGATGAGGTCGCGGATAAATGAGGAGACGAAAGGGAGGATCGTCGGTGAAGACGAGGGACTGAAGTATGATGACAGGAGACGAAAGTATAACGGCAGTAGATGGAAGTGTGAAGACGACAGAGGAGGTACAGACAGTAAATGTCTGACTCTGAACGTGAAGAGAAGAAGACGAGGAAACGGAGAGTGGAAACAATAAGTAGAGTGGACCGATGGAGTGCAGGCGTCCAAGGAGGACAGCCTAGCCAAGAGGTGCCAGAGAAGTCAGATCGTTTGTGAGAAGATCATGTTTCTGGCGAGTTGTGAGCCAGATATTGCAAATTACAAGGAGCGACCGGATGTGCAGTGAACATCGATGATATTGTAGTGTTCGCTGATTCCTGGAAGGATCACGTGGATCGACTTTTAGATTTGTTCGATCGATTGGAGAAGGTCAACATGACGATCAACTTAGCAAAAAGCGAGTTCGGGAGAGCCCGCCTGGAGTACCTTGGATATATAGTAGGGCAAGGCGAGGTTGCTCCATTAAGAAAAAAAGTGGAGGCCATTGACAATTTCCCGGTGCCCAGGAGTAAGAAAGAATTGTTGAGATACCTCGGTATGATTGGATATTACCGGAAGTTCTGTGAAAATTTCTCCACCATAGCCGCTCCTATGACGAGTTTGCTATCAAAGAGCAAAACTTGGGAGTGGAATGGAACAGCACAAGAAGCGTTTGAAAAGACCAAAAGACTGTTGACCGAGGTGCCTGTACTAGTGTCGCCAGATTTTGGAGCACCGTTTACGTTATTTGTAGATGCCAGTGATATAGGGGCTGGAGCTGTACTGACGCAGCAGAGTGATGGAATTTACCGCCCCGTGTCCTTCTTTTCGAAGAAGTTCGTTAAGCACCAGAGGTCGTACAGTACGGTCGAGAAAGAGACTTTGGCCCTGATGATGGCATTGAAACATTTTGAAGTGTATGTGAGTGGGGGAGGACACCCAGTGATGGTGTATACGGACAATAATCCCAAAGTTTTCCTGAGGAAAATGAAGCATGCGAACCAGAGGTTAACCAGATGGTTTTTATTGCTCCAAGAGTATGACCTGGTGATAATGCACATAAGAGGGGGAGATAACGTAGTGGCTGATGCGTTATCTCGAGCCTAGCACTAGAATAATTCTCAAAAACAAGGGGGAGGGAGTGTTATGATCCCAGGTAGCCGAAAAACGAGTCTCCCATTTGAGAATTATTCTATCAAGCCTGACCTGACCAGAACGTCTAGTAAATATAGAGGCGATAACACAGATGTAAAATAGTTTGTTGGATTTAATGAACAATTTGAAATTCATGGGCAGTGAATAAGAAAATAAATAAATGACTGGGTAGTTGTGGATAATTTGCTGGAGGCGTGAGGCTCGCTTCTGGAGGGCTTTGAGTTCACTTGAGTGCCCGACATCGCAGGGGGAAGCCGTGCTCCGTTTGAGCTCCCGTCAGAAAGGAACCCCTAGTGATATATCTCCAAGAGAGGAGAAGTCTGCAGACGTGCCAGCTGTGGAATCGAGCTGGGAAGTTGTGGTCTCAAGTCCTGGACGGTGAGGAGAGAACTTTAAGCCGTCCAGAGACATTTTCGTGGGCTGTGGGAGTGCCCTGACCAGACACCGTCATAGGGATAGCGCCCTCGACTAGACAATCTGTGGTAAGCCCGATATAAGCCAGTTTATAGTGATTACTTGTAGTTGGTCGTGTGCCCAGCGACAGTAGTGAATGTTTATTGAGAAGTTAGGAATGTTTTGGTAAGGCAGGAAGCCTAAATGAGAGGACGGAGATGAGAGAGACAGCTGGAGGGACGAGCTGCACATCCTCTCCCATCGACCGCCTGAAGACAACTGACTGGCGGTGGAGGACCCTCCCAGAGTTGAGGGGCCGCCCGCCGGGCAAGGCGGAGCATGAACCAGCCCAACAGGGGAGTCCACTCTCACAGTATGTAGAGAGCAGATAGATGTTGGAGGCAAACATAATGTGTGGTTATTTTTGTTTAAAATGTTTAAGAGAAAAATTTTTTTATTGGAGTGTCAATGGGTTGCAAGTTTGTCTTTGGGGAAGAAGTTGCTGAGAACTTCGAAGCCAGCACAGAGGGAGTAGTTGATGAGACTCCAAGGTAGTGGAGGAGAGGACCTCGAGCTGTGAGGAGAAGCACTGAAGAGGAGTGTCACGTGCTTCTGTAGAGGTGGTGAAGCACCATAGTTGTTCGAGGAAACTTCATGGTGTAGCAGCCAGGAGAGCTGTGGAGGACCCTAGTAGAAAGTAGTGAAGCCCCATAGTTGTTCAAGGAAACTTCATGGTGTAGCAGCCAAGAGGAGCTGCAGAGGATCCTGGTAGTTAAACCCGGAAGAACCTGAAGAGATCAGGGTAGTGAACTTCCAGATGTGGAAGGGAAGTTCTAAATGATTACTTGTAGGGACGCAGTGAGAGGTGAGTGATTGTTTGCCATTTTTGTACCAAGGAGTGTTTATAATGTAGTATAGAGTTACAGTCGTAGGCTGGATTACCTACAGATGTATGTGTTCTAGGACTGATAGCGTGATCGATTGATCATTGTTGTGTATCAAGGAACATTTATACTGATATATATGTTATTGCATTCATACGCTGATTTTCCTTGTACATGCTTACAGATATATATTCTCTTGCTGATAGTGCTACATTGTATTATAAGACTTGATCTACTTGAGGAGGTTGATAGTATCAGGTGGTGAATCAGAAGATAGGATACCACTTGATAAGCAGATGATAGAGTTCTGATGGTGTTGGAGTGCAACCCGATCGAAATAGTATAGAGTGTAGGATTCATTATAATTGTATGTGTGTATGTATTGTGTATGTGCTTTGTCCAGTAAATGTACTCAAATTTGCTGGTGTTTGCCCTTGTCCTAGTGAGGCTTCCCAGGAAGTAGTAAAGAAGGAGAGAGAAAGAGAAAGAACCAAGAACCAATGCTGTGGACAGGGTAGGACGGAAAACTAGTAAGTCAAAGGGGATTGAGGAGATCATATCACACAAGGAGAGAGTGGGGAGTCACAGTGGCTCGAGTGGGTGCGTGCACGTGACAATGAGGCTAAGTGTTGGAGCCGCATCCCCTAAACGTGTAATGTTGAGCCCCTCTCCAAGAGCCAGAAGCGCCTAGTGTGATCCACTGAGTTGTGGGTTGGGTTGTCCATAAAGAAGGATCAACAACACGACAACACCACCAACTCACAACTATTATAATGCCTCACCTGTGACAGGAAAAAACATGCTTTATTTAAAAAGCAGCACCATCTGTAGGATGTATGAGCAACACACCTTGTAATCTCCGAAAGTTCTTCACCGATTGCTTTGAAATTTTAACACAACGTTGCATTCGAATACGTGCGTGTTTTGATATACCTACTATTTAGATGCCACACCTGTGACAGGTAAAAACAGGCATTTTTTTGAAAAACAGCACCATCTGTTGCATGCATGAGCAACATACGATATACAAGATATCTTACAATTCAATTTCAATGATTCCGATTGCATTGATATATTGAATTTTCATAGATTATTATTTATTTTCATTTTGATTTAATTATTTTATGTAGCGTTGCATTGGAAATGAGCTGTGTTGTTTACCATACCATTTATTTTGTGGGTAGAGCTTATTTGTTTCTTTTTTTATTGTTTTTCATTCGTTTTTTTTAACTATTCTTATTTTTCAGTGCAATTGGTGGTGAATTTGTGCTGTGTCGATTGATCGGCGTTTGAATTGAAATATTTCATTAGTATTTTTTGTTTTTGTTTTGAAAACAAGAAAATGGACATGTTTATTTCACAGTTGCAATTGTTAAAAATGGACAATACGTTTATTTCACAGTTGCAAACTACGATAGGCAGATTGTACACCGTGCATTCCAATCAAGATGAATGCTTCTTTCTTTGCAAGCTGTTGGTAAATGTGCCCGGTCCAACGTCTTTCCAGCCACTGAGATTTATCAGCGGCGTAACACATGCCACTTACCGTAGTGCATGTCAAGCTCTGAATTTATTGGAGAACGACCGATAAAATGAATGTATACATTAATGACGGGTCAAACACGTCACATCCAAATCAAATTCGTGCATTGTTTGCAATCACATTGACCACCGGCTCTCCTTCATCTCTAACAGAGTATGGGAGAAACACAAATCGCACATGGCTGAAGATATTGTCCGTCGAGTACGCAAGGAAAATTCAAATATGAACATGAATTTCACAGCAGAAATCTACAAAGAAGCGTTGATAATGATTGAAGATTTGTGCTTAGAAATCCCGAACAAAGTTCTCATTCAATTGGGAATGCCAATCACCGAATCGATCTACTGCTGCTTCGTTCGATGCAGAATTGCGTCGTGAACAAAATTACAACACGGGTGATCTGTTGTCGTATGCGCAATCAAACGTTCTTAAGCTAACGCTTGAGCGAAAAGACATTAATAATCAAAAAATTCAAACTGTCAATAACGGGTATGAAGAAATCTTAGATGCGCCAGGAGGAACCGTTTTTCATAAGAATGCAAAAATGTAAATTTATTATTAGGAATGAATGCACAATGGCCCACAAAAAACGCTCGAGGTTCTTGATCGATCATTGCAAAATTTGCGTGGAAATATCAGACCATTTGGGAACGTTTTAATATTGCTTGCAGATTTCATGCAAACATTACCTGTAATTCCTCGATCGACACCAGTAGACAAAATAAATACTTGCCTGAAATACTCTACTTTGTGGCGCCACATAAAGATGTTAAAATAAATTTTAACTACAAATATGCGTGCCCAGCTGCAAAACGATCCATCAGCTGAGATATTCTCACATCAATTTCTGGAAATTGGGAACGGAAATGTGCCAGTTGATCTGACCTCAGGACGAATTTCATTGCTTCATAACTTCAATTTAGTGACGTCAAAAGAAGAAGAATTGGTTGAAAAAGTATTGGTCGTGTTGTTCGAGAGGTTAAGGGATCCTGTACGCCAGCAGAGTGCTCCTGGCAGTATGGGTGCGAGTCACTTCTGGGGTGTGAGTATTCAGTTGCATATAGTCCTGGGGACCATTCAGGCTTGTTCGTATTTGTGTTCCTCACGTGTGCACCAAAGAATGAGGTGATTTGATAAAATTCCATGCCCATGATTACCAACCGAGTGCCGGCGGGGGGGATGGAAATAGCCTCGGCTACTATCCTCTTTTGTCCGGTCGTGTTGGTCGAGCGGTAAGGGATCCTGAACGCCAGCAGAGTGCTCCTGGCAGAATGGGTTCGAGTCACTTCTGGGGTGTGAGTTTTCAGTTGCATATAGTCCTAGGGACCATTTAGGCTTGTTCGCATTTGTGTTCCTCATGTGTGCCCCAAAGAATGAGGTGATTTGATAAAATACCATGCCCAAGATTACCAACCGAGTGCCGGCGGGGGGATGGAAATAGCCTCGGCTACCATCCTCTTTAATCTGGTCATGTTGGTCGAGCGGTTAAGGGATCCTGTACGCCAGCAGAGTGCTCCTGGCAGTATGGGTTCGAGTTACTTCTGGGGAGTGAGTTTTCAGTTGCATATAGTCCTTGGGACCATTCATGCTTGTTCGCATTTGTGTTCCCCACGTGTGCCCCAAAGAATGAGGTGATTTAATAAAATACCATGCCCTAGATTACCAACCGAGTGCCGGCGGGGGGATGGAAATAGCCTCGGCTACCATCCTCTTTTGTCTGGTCATGTTGGTCGAGCGGTTAAGGGATCCTGTACGCCAGCAGAGTGCTCCTGGCAGTATGGGTTCGAGTTACTTCTGGGGTGTGAGTTTTCAGTTGCATATAGTCCTTGGGACCATTCAGGCTTGTTCGCATTTGTGTTCCTCACGTGTGCCCCAAAGAATGAGGTGATTTGATAAAATACCATGCCCAAGATTACCAACCGAGTGCCAGCGGGGGGAAGGAAATAGCCTCGGCTACCGTCCTCTTTTGTCCGGTAATGTTGGTTGAGCGGTTAAGGGATCCTGTACGCCAGCAGAGTGCTCCTGGCAGTATGGGTTCGAGTCACTTCTGGGGTGTGAGTTTTCAGTTGCATATAGTCCTTGGGACCATTCAGGCTTGTTCGCATTTGTGTTCCTCACGTGTGCCCCAAAGAATGAGGTGATTTGATAAAATACCATGCCCAAGATTACCAACCGAGTGCCGGCGGGGGGATGGAAATAGCCTCGGCTACCATCCTCTTTTGTCCGGTCATGTTGGTCGAGCGGTTAAGGGATCCTGTACGCCAGCAGAGTGCTCCTGGCAGTATGGGTTCGAGTTACTTCTGGGGTGTGAGTTTTCAGTTGCATATAGTCCTTGGGACCATTCAGGCTTGTTCGCATTTGTGTTCCCCACATGTGCCCCAAAGAATGAGGTGATTTAATAAAATACCATGCCCAAGATTACCAACCGAGTGCCGGCGGGGGGATGGAAATAGCCTCGGCTACCATCCTCTTTTGTCCGGTCATGTTGGTCGAGCGGTTAAGGGATCCTGTACGCCAGCAGAGTGCTCCTGGCAGTATGGGTTCGAGTTACTTCTGGGGTGTGAGTTTTCAGTTGCATATAGTCCTTGGGACCATTCAGGCTTGTTCGCATTTGTGTTCCTCACGTGTGCCCCAAAGAATGAGGTGATTTGATAAAATACCATGCCCAAGATTACCAACCGAGTGCCAGCGGGGGGAAGGAAATAGCCTCGGCTACCGTCCTCTTTTGTCCGGTAATGTTGGTTGAGCGGTTAAGGGATCCTGTACGCCAGCAGAGTGCTCCTGGCAGTATGGGTTCGAGTCACTTCTGGGGTGTGAGTTTTCAGTTGCATATAGTCCTTGGGACCATTCAGGCTTGTTCGCATTTGTGTTCCTCACGTGTGCCCCAAAGAATGAGGTGATTTGATAAAATACCATGCCCAAGATTACCAACCGAGTGCCGGGGGGGGGATGGAAATAGCCTCGGCTACCATCCTCTTTTGTCCGGTCATGTTGGTCGAGCGGTTAAGGGATCCTGTACGCCAGCAGAGTGCTCCTGGCAGTATGGGTTCGAGTTACTTCTGGGGTGTGAGTTTTCAGTTGCATATAGTCCTTGGGACCATTCAGGCTTGTTCGCATTTGTGTTCCCCACATGTGCCCCAAAGAATGAGGTGATTTAATAAAATACCATGCCCAAGATTACCAACCGAGTGCCGGCGGGGGGATGGAAATAGCCTCGGCTACCATCCTCTTTTGTCCGGTCATGTTGGTCGAGCGGTTAAGGGATCCTGTACGCCAGCAGAGTGCTCCTGGCAGTATGGGTTCGAGTTACTTCTGGGGTGTGAGTTTTCAGTTGCATATAGTCCTTGGGACCATTCAGGCTTGTTCGCATTTGTGTTCCTCACGTGTGCCCCAAAGAATGAGGTGATTTGATAAAATACCATGCCCAAGATTACCAACCGAGTGCCGGCGGGGGGATGGAAATAGCCTCGGCTACCATCCTCTTTTGTCCGGTCATGTTGGTCGAGCGGTTAAGGGATCCTGTACGCCAGCAGAGTGCTCCTGGCAGTATGGGTTCGAGTTACTTCTGGGGTGTGAGTTTTCAGTTGCATATAGTCCTTGGGACCATTCAGGCTTGTTCGCATTTGTGTTCCCCACATGTGCCCCAAAGAATGAGGTGATTTAATAAAATACCATGCCCAAGATTACCAACCGAGTGCCGGCGGGGGGATGGAAATAGCCTCGGCTACCATCCTCTTTTGTCCGGTCATGTTGGTCGAGCGGTTAAGGGATCCTGTACGCCAGCAGAGTGCTCCTGGCAGTATGGGTTCGAGTTACTTCTGGGGTGTGAGTTTTCAGTTGCATATAGTCCTTGGGACCATTCAGGCTTGTTCGCATTTGTGTTCCTCACGTGTGCCCCAAAGAATGAGGTGATTAGATAAAATACCATCTTGAGGTTATCTTGAGATGATTTCGGGGCTTTAGTGTCCCCGTGGCCGGTCCTCGACCAGGCCTCCACCCCCAGGAAGCAGCCCGTGACAGCTGACTAACACCCAGGTACCTATTTTACTGCTAGGTAACAGGGGCATAGGGTAAAAGAAACTCTGCCCATTGTTTCTCGCCAGGAAAGAGGCAGAGTTTCCCGGGATCGAACCCGGGAACACAGGATCATAAGTCCAGCTTGCTGTCGGCTCGGCTGACCAGCTCCCTGCTCCACACAAGGTTCACATTCAACAATATTCCCACATGTGAAGAGATCACATAAATCTTACCCATTTTTTCTAATGTTTTAATATTTCTCTACTCTCTTTCAAAATATTCTGGAATACTGGTAGTCTGCTATGTAAAGACTCTAACCCTTCTCTGCTGTTCATAAAAAAACGCCAATTTTCCCACATTTGACCATTTCCTGAGGTTCTGCTAATACAGCTTGGAGTTCAGCCTGCATTGAAGCGACATCGACAGTTAAGCAGCATCCAATAACAGTACAGTGCCGTTGTCAGTGTACTCCTATGTGGACCAGGATTGAAACTCTAAGACTGGAAACGGGTTTGCCCTTTCTAAAAGAAAGAATATCTCAAAGAACAGCTACGATTATCAGTTAGGTAATTGTTTCCCCTGATCCAGTCCTAGTACGACAGGCCTTAGTGGTTGGACTTGGCCAAAACATCGGAAACTCTTGGGCTGCCAGAGAGGGAAAAGTTCTTAACAGACAGCAATTAAAAACATGATTCTTGACAGAGGAGGTGATCAACCACACCCAAACTACACTTGTTTCCCACCGTGGGAGGAGCCTACATTCAAAATAGTAATTGAAGATCTTATTATAAAAAAAGGCTGCCTACTATCCAACAATCCTAAGGCCCATCATAGAAAAGCAAATGAGCAGCATTGCAGTAGCAGGAGCCACCCACATCTTTACAGACGGATCGGTGGACACAGAATATGAGAGTGCTGGTGTTGCTCTTTGTTCGGACAGTGAACAGACATATTGGAGACTGGGAGGACCAATATCAACCCATCCTGAGCTATTTGCCATACAACAGTCATTCGCATAATTGATTGCACAAATCACCCAAAATGCAATCATATACACAGACTCAAAAGTTGCACTTCAAATATTAGGAAAAAACAGTGGAAAGACAACGTGGTAATAATTACCACCATTTTGTATCTTAGAGCAGTCGCTAAAGGCGAAATACTCAAGATAACCATAAGCTGGGTCTATCCCATGTTGGAACCCCATTAAATGAGAAAGCCGATGAAATTGCTAAATTGGTAACTCAGCATCCAGTGATACATAAAACTATCCAACCCAGCCTAGAGAACATACAAAACACCATCACCATAAATCTCTCACACCTCAACAAAGCCCATCTACCCCAGAGAGTAGAAGGTTCGCCCTCTGCAGTATGGTATCTTCAGGCCATGAAGTTAGAAAGATTATATATCCCAAAAGGAATCCACAAGGAAATAGCAGTTCGGTTATATAGACTACGTCTAGGTTACATATGCAACTGGGAGATTGGTGAACCCCGACAGAGAGAATACATCTTCTGCCAAACAATCACAGAAAAGTCACTACTTCACTATCTGCTCCTGAATCTTGCAGTAATCACCCAGAATACATCAACACTGCCACTCTTCTGGTTAAAAAAGGTGTCCAGCATTGATGATTGATTGATGAAGAATAACCCAACCCATTGGCATGAATAGTCCTAAAGTGGTCATATATTTTTGTTCAGTAAATGTATACAGTGTGCTTAGGTCGCATTTAATCGTCAGGCTGCTATCGCGCAGGGGGGGGGGGGGAGGATACTGTTTGGCAGTATGCAATTACCATATTTATCTTTTTAGTTCATAAGTACTTTGTTGCTTGTATTACTTTGCTGTATTGTGTTGTATGAGAGTTGGTAAGGGGAGCGGGTATACAGATGGACCTGTATTGGACGGAGGCTTGACTCTTCTTCTTCTTCTTGAGAATAGGTGCAGTTTGCATGAAGGGGTAACCCTCCCGATGACTGCACCAGGACAGATGTAAGGAGACGTGTTGATGGTAAAGAGGAGAAGAAAGTCAAAAGCGGTAGACGTGATGGGCCGTAGAGAGAGGAGTGGCGACGAAAACAGAGGCGAACGTCAGAGGGAGACTCCCCGCACCGGGGGGCGGGGCGTCATGGTCACGGTGGCAGCTGATCCAGGCACGGCGTAGCGGTGCGCGCAAGACGGGAACTAATATTTCTCCGGAAACTTACGGTACGGAAAGCGCAAGCTGTACGCTTCCCAAACCACCCACAGGTCGGCAGGCAGCCGGCCATCAGGCTGTACCCTCGGCTGAGACATCCTATCCGGCACCCTATAAA
Source organism: Procambarus clarkii (assembly GCF_040958095.1). NCBI lineage: Eukaryota > Metazoa > Arthropoda > Malacostraca > Decapoda > Cambaridae > Procambarus > Procambarus clarkii. The sequence continues at coordinate 5,916,921 of NC_091155.1, forward strand.
CAAACTCCTTCTTTGACGACACCCAGATGGTTGACGAGCACCACGGGATCGGAAGCACCCGGGCATCCCGATAAGGGCCCAACTCCGGACCCTCACAGGGCACGACCCCAGCAGACGGGACTAGGCAACCCCCAGACCGGGGCAAGGAAGGAGGGGGAACTGCAGGCGCGGCAGCGACCCCACCACAGGGCACAGGAACCGAGGCTCCCTGGTGCACATCTTTCCGCAACTTCACGACGAGGTCCCGACCAGCAGGGACAACCCCCCACTGTGGGGACCCAACAGCAGGAGACGCAGGAGGGGGGGCACAGGGAGCAACGTCGGAGCCCCTCACAGCACCATCATCCTCGGCGGGGGACACCAGCTGAGCACCATACTCCCCCACCTCCTCCCAAGGCACACCACGAAGGGGGAAGACACTCCGAGCCCGCCGCGAACGCTTCGAGACAGGCCGCACCACACCACGCCCAGCAGGCCCCGCCGCAGGCACAGCCTCCACCGTCATATCCACACAGGCCACACCCGCACCGTCCGAAGAGTCCACAGAGGCCACATCACCCACACTGTCTACATCATCCACGGAAACAGCCTCAGAACACCGACGCGCACGCTTCTGCAAAGGAACGGGAAGAGCAGAACTACAGGAGGCAACACACTCAGGCACGGCAGGCACCTCACCACGCCGAAGCACCCCCTCCAAAACGGCAGAACCCGCGTCCCCGGGAGCCGGTAACACATCCACAGGCGGGGGCGGAACATGAACCTCCACCGGGACACCGGTCACTACACACAGCTCAGGCGACAGCCCGACACCCTCACACACAGGCGACAGCCCGACACCCTCACACACCGGCTGAACAACCCCAGGGGCCACAGCTAGCACTAGACGGGTCGCACAGGCCGGAGAGCTCTCCTCAACAGGCGGAGCAGCAGACAGGCAGTCAGGCGCCTCAGGCACAGCACCCACACCGCCCGAACGCAACAGGGGCGGAAAATCCTCCGCACGAAGAACATGCACACGACCAGTCGCTCCCACGTCGCACGCAGCAGCCAGATGACCCTCGTGACCACACCGATAACAGGTGCGCGGTTGACCCCGGTACAGGCAGCGGAGCGTGTATCCCAACACGGACATCGACGACGGTACACTACCCTTCAGCGACATCGTCAGGGTGCGGAAGCCGTCAAGCATACCAACACAGTGCCCGGCAACGACCTTGTTCCAACGAACACTCAACACTGTCCCAAACCGCTCGAAACAGGAGGTTAAAAAGTCGTCCTGAAATTCGAAGGGGGCACCATGCACCGTCACAGACGTCAAGGTGACACTAAGATTCACGACCTTAACGGAGCCAGCAGTATCAGGGAGAGGGTAAACACGCCCCTCACACCGCTCGAGAAACGCCTGAAAGGCAGCCTGGAGGCGGAACTTGACCACAGCACGGTGGCCCTGAAGCAGTTGGATGCCCACCAGGTCAGACAGCTGCACATGCAGCACGTCCACTAGGGCGACACCAACCAATGGATGGTCCACCGGCACCGTAAACGCCAGACCAGCTGACAGCGTCCTCTGCAATGGAGGGCGAAACGTCCCCATGGCGAAGCAAACGTCACCCCGTCAGTGGCAAACCACCACCAGCCGAGGCTTGACTCGAACGGTGGTGTGAACGTCATAATTACCAGCTGTGCATTGTCATTTAATGATTTTTGTTTTTTGTGTGAGAAGCATGATTATTTGAGTTGTTGTTTCCAGAGAACCTTATGTATATACCTACGTTTAGAAGTGTTTGATAGTGATTATCTCAGTATGGAAGTGTGGCTTGTGAGTTTTAATTACGTAGCGGTTGTGGCGTCAGTGTGTCCCGGGAGTCCATGCAGTCAGTGTAAGCGGATGTTGCTTCAGTAGTGGACTGGTGATGATTTAGTTTGGATGTCCCAGCTTAAGTTAAGTAGTGTGTGGTTATTTGCTTGGGTTTAGGTGTTGCTATGAGTCTGGTTATTCCTGTGATTTATTAAGTAGTATAGTAACGTGTGTCAGTGGTCATTCCACTGATACACGTGAATGCCTATAAACATTTTCTGTACTTTGTTTACGTACTTTTATATATGTACCTACCACAAAGTAAACTGGTGTTCTTATTTTATAACGGCTTTTTACTTAATGATTCCTTTAGCATTAGGTGATTCTAGGAGTTTTATTGTTGTTTATTTAACAGTAAGTAGCTGTTTACGGGAACACGAGCATTTTACCAAGCGGTCTGGCCAAAACTGCGGAAAGAATGGTTCTTAATCGAATCACACGGAAAGCCAATCCACTGCACCAAAATATGTTTCCTTACAGAAAAGGTTTGGGAACCACAGAATGCCTTACATCCCTCCTGGATCAAATCAATGACAAACAAGGGGCCAGATTCACGAAGCAGTTATGCAAGCACTTACGAACATGTACATCTCTTCTCAACTCAATCTTTGGCAGCTTTGTTTACAATTATTATACAGTTAATGAGCTCCGAAGCACCAGGAAACTGTGTATAATAATAATAACAGTTGATTGTGAAGTTTTCATGCTTGTAAACTGTTTAATAAATGTAACTAAAGGCGTCAAAGATTGAGGAAAGATGTACAAGTTCATGAGTACTTGGGTAACTTCTTCGTGAATCTGACTCCAGGACTCCTTATTTTTCTGGACGTATAAAAAGCCTTCTAGCAAGTCAAGGCTCCAGCTACACTGTGCTTACCTGGTTGATAAGAAAATCAAAGGACCTGCTCTTGCCTTTGCCACAGGAAGTCTTCTTAACAGAAAAGCTAAAGTAAAATTCCAAGGAAAAAAATCCTCCTCAAAAAGGCTGGGAAATGGTTCACCGCTGGGAGGAATACTAAGCCCATTCCTCTTCAACTGTCTCATCGAACAATTCATGAAGCTCAAGCTACCTAAAGACAAACTGCTTAACTTTGCAGCAGACTTTGTGGTCATTACCAATGGCAAAAGCACAAGGAATCCTGCTCAAAAATTTCTAGACATCATCAGCAGGGAAGCGGAACACATAGCAGTGAAAATAAACAGCAATAAAACCAGAGCAACGGCAGTTAAAATGAGAACTCAAGACATCAGTATCGCAATACAAGGACATGAAATTGAGTGGGTTACCTCTTTTCAATACCTAGGAGTCATAATAGACAGCCAGTTGAAATTCCCTCAAGAAATTGAATATCTTCGGCAACGTTGTAAAGCCAGAAACCCAGCTTTGCGCTCCCTGACAAGTTTTAGAGATGGTGCATCTCTACCAGTACTCAAAATGTACTACGTTAAAGCAGTTAGGTCACTCATTGACTATGCTGCTCCTGCTCTTACATCCCTCAGTGATAGCCAATGGGAGAAACTCGAAGTGTTATAAAATGATGAACTCAGAACAATGCTGGGAGCACCTATATTGATGCGTCGAGAGAATCTATGAATGGAAACATATTTACACGCTTTAGAAAACAAAATCAAACAAAGGAGAGTCACAATAACAGCAAAACTTGTTGGAACTACTGCCAGACTGTCAATGAAAGATAGCATACACAGATCATATCATAGAAACCTTCAATATAGAACTAGTGCATGGATGGATAATCTTGTCAAGATTCTAGAGAATGTGGACTTGAAACGGACCATTAGAAACATAGGAGAAGATAGCCCATATCAACACTTTCAGCAGCCTCCTCCATGGAAAGAATCGAGTCTAAAGATATTTTTACTAGGTAAAAAATCAGCATGTGACTCGCCGAGGCTTAAAGCAATCATAGAACAACAAATGGAAACCTTCTCAAGACCTACAACCATTCACATCTTCACAGATGGATCAGTTGATCAAGAAAACTGGGGCAGCAGTTTACACTTACAACTATAAAGATTACTGGACAATAAATAGTGGGTGCTCAACATTGCCAAAAGAATTATATGCCTTGAAAGAGGCTATAAATTATGTAATTGAGAATAATTTTCATGATGTCATCATTCATACAGACTTTAAATCTTCGCTCCAGGCATTGTTATCCAGCCAGCACAGAGATAATATTAGACTCATCACAAATCCTACATATAGGAAAGGAAACACAGCATCTAGGGCTGTCATTCATCCTAAATTGGATACCAAGTCACATTGGCATAGATGGTAATGAAAAAGCAACATCAGTAGCAAACACTGCCACTGCTCTCCCTGTTAAACAGGTTAAAATACCTAATTTTTTTCAAATTTTAAGGTGCAAATCAAGAAATAATACTTCTAACTATCAAAAGTCGCCACAGATCCAAACTATCAGAAGGAAGATCCACTGCGATGTAGTATGAACGAGCCACTGAGTAATCCTCTTTCAAGCCTGGAAAAAACAAACATCCAGAGACATTGCAGTATCCATACACAGATTCAGTCTTGGCACTTGGCTACAAGTGCTTCTGGGAGGTAATAACTCCATAGTAATAAGCTGTGTCAGATCTGTGGAACATATGTAGAGGCGCCACTATTTTCACATTACCGCAATATGAAAAACTGAAGTCCTGCACATCAAATTCAACATTCAACAAACAACAGCAGCTGCATTAAATGCAAAATCCACAGCGACTACAATGGTTAGAAAATCAGTTGAAGAATGGGACACACTAGTGAACACTGTGCATCTATATTCGCCACCAAGATAATGTTAATAAAACAAAAGATTAAAACCAGTGCAAAAAAGAAGGCAACTCTACATTCATTTAAACGGTGACCCAAATATCACAGCAACAAGATTACCGCGAATAACCGACCTCAATTACGGGCTTACTAAAGCCTGTGCTACATGAACATTTCGTACTGAGTAGCTAAATCTACAAAAACAACAACAACAACAATAACCTTGCGGGTAAGGATGTGCAACAAAATTATGGCTTTAACCCTTTACTTTATTTACGTTTTGCCAGATTTCCTTCAAGTTTCTGTTACTCCCAACTTTCTCTGTAAACTCCTGCCAATACTTGCTCCTAATTTCCTTTATCTTCTCCCCCCACACAGCCTAGCAACTGCCAGCAAAGCATTGTTCCCTTCCTCAGTGCAGCCATTCACATTCCAAGCCCTGTGAGCTCTCCTCATTGTTAATGTCCAGCCGCTTAGCATCTTGTCCTGTGTATAATTTGCTTTTCTGGGGGATACCTTTTTATACTTGATGTTCTTCTGTTCGGTGTCGTGTTAAATATCAAATGAATTGATATATTATTATCGAAGTTGTAACAGTAAACAAAGTCGGGGAAAAAGAGCTGAAACTCGGTAACACTATTTCCTTTTTTTTTACTATGTCTGAAATATGACTGTTTTAAATTGGGCTAAAAATTAGGCTATTAGTAGCGACACTCGTATAGAGCTGGGTCCAAGAGCAAATATGTGCAACCCGTTCTCGCACTTTCTTACAGTCAATATTGACTTATTACATACGTGCATATGTGACATACTAAACATACTAGTTTACCTTGAAAAGCTTCATAGAAAACACCGACCTTACCTAACCTTCTTAGTATGTTAAGATAAGCATCTTACTGCTTCGTAATTACAATTGTTACTTAACCTATACCAATAATAGGTTAAGTTATAATTGTAATTACGAAGCAATAAGTTGCTTATCTTAACATACTAAGAAGGTCAGGTAAGGTCAGTGTTTTCTATGAAGCTTTTCAAGGTAAACTAGTATGTTTAGTATGTCACATATGCACGTATATTATAAGTCAATATTGACTGTAAGAAAGTGCGAGAATGGGTTGATATGTGATGAACTTTAAAAAAAATATCTGCTTAAGGTCTGTAGAGTTTATTTTCTTAATAAGAATCTTTTTAAGAACACTGGAGTAAGTAAGTAACACTCTAATATATTTAGGTTATAAGCTGGTTGCTGAAGAAATTTTGATCTAAAAATGGTCTCTGAAATTATTTCAGTCTTATATGAACTCTTTCATATTTTTGGGCTTAAAATAGTCTCTGATAATATTTCGGTCTTAAAATGGTCTCTGTCAAATTCCGGTCTCAAACTGGACTCCGAAGAAATTTCGGTTTTCGACTGGTCTCTGAATAATTTTGGTCTTTAACTGAAATCTGAAGAACTTTGGTCTTCAACTGGCCTTTGAAACAATTTCGGTCTTTAACTGAACCCTGAAGAAATTCGGTCTTCAACTGGTCTCTGAACAATTTTGGTCTTTAACCGGTGAAACAGCAGTAAATGATATAAAACAAAAACTTACTGCTAATATACCTATTTTCCCTAACAAAACTTTCATGACAATATTCTCTGAAAATGGTCCTTTTGTAAAATTTCGGTCGTAAACTCTTAAATAAACTTCTATGAACCCTGAAATATTTTTTTCTAAAACTGAACTCTGAAATAATTTTGGTGTTAAACGAGTGTGACTGAATAAAACTGTAAAAAAATTCTGGCTCAAACGGGTGAGGCACAGCGATAAATAACTCTGATTTTTGTTTACCTGCAACCCCAGACGCATCAGCGATAAGTTTCCAAAAAACTAAACTTACCTCTGATGTGTCAACCCTTCTTCTACCGTCCAGTACTATAACCACTTGGCCACACTTACTGTACAAAAGAATTGGAAGTCGTCTGACCCTGAACTGAATTCCCGAGAGCTCTCGATAACCTCTTTGGGCACAAATATTTCATGAAGTCACTTCATCATGCTGCGGGGTCACTGAACAGCATTTGTGTGGCAAGATTGAATGGTCACCAAGCTAGTATGCAACAGAAAACTCTTCAGCAGAAAAAAATAGTAGTTCTAATTCTGTTGTCAGGGTGAAGGGAAGGGAAGTATGAGGATAAAGTGCTAATTCATTACAACTATATAGCACTTGGAAGGGGTCAGGATAAGGATTTGGGATGGGACGGAGGAAAGGAGTGGTGGCCAATCACTTGGGCGGTCGGGGATTGAACGCCGACCTGCATGAAGCGAGACTGTCGCTCTACCGTCCAGCCGAAGTGGGTGGTGTTATCAATGAGAATTTTTCTATCCTCGTTGTTCTGTCAGCGTTACCAGGATAACATTTTCTACCTAAGCGGTCAGAGAGGATGGTTCTACCCATGCCAGCAGGATGAATAGTTCTTCCTACGCAGGCAGGAGGGACGGTTCTACCCACGCTGGCAGGATGGATGGTTCTACCCACGCTGGCAAGATGGGCGGTTCTACACACGCTGGCAGGATACATGCTTCTACCGACGCTGGCAAGATGGATGGTTCTAACCATGCCAGCAGGATGGATGGTTCTACCCACGCGGCCAGGATGGATGGTTCTACCAACGCTGGCAGGATGGATAGTTCTACCCATGACAGCAGGAAGGATGGTTCTACCAAAATCAATAGGAAGGATGGCATGATACTTGGATCTACGCATGCTGGCAGGATGGATGGTTCTACCCACGCTGGTAAGATGGATGGTTCTTCTCATTCTAGCAGGATTGTTGGTTCTTCCCACGCTGGCAGAGAGGATGGTTTTACCAGCGCTAGCAGGACGGATAGTTCTACGCACGTGGTACGAATCTAGCATTGATTCTAACATTATCATGATAACGATGTATAGCAATTAATACTTTCCCTGTTCTGTTCTATTATTAGTATAGTATCCATTTGTGTCACATTTAATATTTTATGATTTATATAATATTATATGATGTATATTGTAGCATGCTGTAGTGTGCCTGAGTTGCATTATTTTGATAGGCTTGTGTAAGTTATTTCTTGTTGGAAGGAGTGTGGCTTCTCCTTGGAGGGGGATGACTATATTTGGATGTGTCCAGTGTGCGGCTCGTTGTCAAGCTAGGGTTTGTATTTCAACCTTGATTATTTCCTATTACTGAGTGTAATAAATTCGTGTGATTATTGTAACAGTATTATATACTATTAAGATTACTGATTACATGGTTCTTAGTACTACACATAGTTAGTAGAGTTTTCACAAGAGTTCATGTGGATGCTTAGATGGTGTTTTGGTAGGACGCCTGCTTTGCTGGCGGGAGGCTAGGCAGACGCGTGGGTGAGTTGAAAGGGAGGAGACATGTACGGAAGTTAAGTTGGTGGATATTGTTTATTTAGCTTATTACTTAGTTGATTCTTTTGGTGAGACTATTGTGTGAAACCCCATTTATTAATTCATGTGTTGAAGAAGATTGTCTGTACTCAGTAAGGATTTTATGATATTATTGCATGCTGAAGAATATTTCAGGCTGTTATAATTTTACCATTTAAATGTTGATATGTTGTCACTCTTACGTACAGTAGATTGTTTGCCCCTTTTAAAGCAGTGTTTTCTTTTAATAACCTTTTACATATTACTATTCCCTAGACGAAAACTTAAGATTAGGCCGGAACATATATAGTTGATCACTGCAGGCAAAGAACCCTACCAAGGCGTCAAGGGCTGTAACACCAGACTAGCCGGATGGATGGTCCTTCCTCCGCCAGCAAGATGGATGGTTCAACCCACGCTAGCAGGATGGATGCTTGTACCCACGCTAGCAGGATGAATGGTTCTATCCACGCGAGCAGAATGGTTGCTTCTTCCCACGCTAGCAGGACGAATGGTTCTTCCAACGCTAGAAAGATAGTTGGTTTTACCAACTCCAGTAGGTTGAACGTTTCTACCCCCACTAACAGGTTAGATGATTCTTTCCTCGATAGCAGAACAGGGGGTTCCTCCCTCGAATGCGGGGGTTGATTATTCTTCCAACGCTGGCAGTATGCATGGTTCTACTAACGTTAGCAGGATGGATGGTTCTTCCCATTATAGAAGAAAGTGGGGGGTTCTACCTTCGCAGGCGGGGTGATTGGTTCTGCCCACGTGAGCAGAATGGATGCTTCTACAGACGCTATCATGAAGAATGGTTCTATCTACGCTAGCAGGATAAATGGTTCTACAAACGCCATTGGGAAGGATGGTTCTACTCACGCCAACAGGATAGATGCTTCTACCCACGCTAGCAGGATGGATTGTTCTATCCATGCCAGGATAGAAGGTTCTACTCACGCTAGCAGGATGGATAATTCTACCCACGTTAGCACGATTGATGGTTCTATCCACGCTAGCAGGATGGATGGTTTTACCTAATCCAGAAGAATGGATGGTTCTACCCACGCTAGCAGAAGGATGGGTTCTACTCTCGCTGGAGGGGTTGATGGTTCTACCAACACTGACAGTATGGCTGGTTCTACCAACGCCAGCTGGATGGATGGTTCTACTCACTCTAGAAGAAAAGAGGGGGGTTCTACTTTCGCAGTCGGGGGGTTGGTCCTGCCGACGCTAGCAGAATTAATGGTTCTACAAACTCAAGCAGGATGGTTGGTTGTACCCTCGGTAACATGATGGATGGTTCTACCAATGTTAGCAGTTAGCAGCGAGGAGGGTTCTGACCACGCAATCAGGAAGGATGGTTCTAGCTACGCTTGCAGGATGGATGGTTCAGCCCACGCTAGCAGGATGGTTGGTTCTTCCAACGCTAGCAAGATGGATGCTTCTACCCACGCTAGCAAGAAGGACGGTTCTACCCACGCAAGCGAGATGGATGGTTCAACCCACGGTAGCAGGATGGATGGTTCTATCCACGCCAACAGGATGGATAGTTCTACCTACGCAAGAAGGATGGACGGATCTACCCATGCTAGCAGCTTGGATGGTTCTAACCTCTCCAGCAGGATGAATGGTTCTATCCACGGTAGCAGAAGGAGGGGTTTTACCCTCGCAGGCGGGGTGGATGGTTCATCCCAGGCTAGAAGGATGGTTCTACCCACCCCAGCAGGATGGACAATTCAACCAGCGCTAGCAGGATGGATGGTTTTCCCATGCCAGAAGGATGGATGGTTCTACCTATGCAGCGGGGATGATGGTTCTACCCACGCTAGAGTGAAGGATGGTTCTTCCCACCAAAGCTGGATGGATGGTTCTTCCCACGAAAGCAGGATGGATCGTTCTACCCTCGCTAGCAGGAAGGATGGTTGTTTCCAGGCTAGCAGGATGAATGGTTCTACCACGTCAGCATGATGCATGGTTCTACCCAGGCTAGTCGGACTGATGGTTCAACCCACGCTACCAGGTTTGATGGTTCTAACCATCGCTAGCAAAATGGATGAGTCTACCAACGCTAGCTGAAGGTGGGGGGGGGGGCTCTACCCTTGCAGGCGGAGTGGACGGTTCTACCAACACTAGTAGAATACATGGTTCTACCAATGCTAGCAGGACGGATTGTTCTACCTACACTAGCAGGATGGATGATTATACCTACAGCAACAGGATGGATGGTTCTACTCACGCTAGCACGATGGATGGTTCTACCCATGCAAGCAATATGGCTAGTTCTTCCCACGCCAGCAGGATAGATGTTTCTACCCACGCCAGCAAGATGGATGGTTCTACCCACGTTATTATTAAGGAAGGTTCTATCCACGCTGGGAGGATGGATGGTTCTACCCACGCTAGCAGGATGGATGGTTCAACCCACGCTAGAAGGACGGATGATATTACCCACGCTGGCAGTAAGGATGGTTCTACCCACGCCAGCCAGATAGATTGTTCGACCCACGCAAGCAGGATAGGGGGTTCTTCTCACGCCAGTAGGATAGATGGTTCAACCCACGCAAGTAGGATGGATGGTTGTACCCACGATAGCAGAATGCATCGTTCTATCCACGTCATCATGAAAAATGGTTCTTTCCACGCTAGGAGGATGGATAGTTTTACTTACGCTAACAGGACAGATAGTTCTACCTACGCTAGCAGGATGTATGGTTCTACCCACACCAGCAGGATACATGGTTCTACCCACGCAAGCAGGATAGATGGTTCTAGCCACGCCAGGAGGATAGATGGTTCAACCTATGTTAACAGGAAGGATGGTTGTTCCAACGCTAATAGGATGTATGGCTATATCCACGCCAGCAGGATGGATGGTTCTACCCACGCAAGCAGGATGGATGGTTCTACCTATGCTAGCAGGATGGATGGTTCTTCTCACGCTAGCAATATGAGTGGTTCTACCCATGCTAGCTTGAGGATGGTTCTGTCCATGATAGTAGGAAGCATTGGATGGATTGTGTTACCCACACCAGCAGGATAAATTGTTCTTCCCACGCTAACAGGATGGATGGTTCTACCCACGCTAGCAGGAAAGGTGGTTCTACCCACGCGGGCATGATTGATGGTTCTACCCATGCTAGCAGGATTGATGGTTCTACCCACGCTAGCAGGATTGATTCTTCTACCCTCGCTAGCTGGAAGGATAGTTCTACCCATGCTAGCAGAATGGATGCTAGTCATAGGGATGACAAGCTAAACCAGACTTTTTTTTTGATGAAAAAATTCATGTTTAGTGTCGATTTTCCAGTAAATTTTATGTATCATGTTTAGCGTGTCAGGGGTTCCAGGTAAACCCTACGGACATATTTTGTTTGTTTTCAAAATCACTCTTTTTCAGAGATAAAGACCGAAATTTTTCAGTGACCATTTTCGGATAAAGTGTTCATAAAAGTTTGTTAAGAGTTCTTCTTGGGAAAATTAACAAATTATCAGAGTTCAGTTGTATGAAAATATTTTAGAGTTCATATGATCATGGAAGTGTATTTACGAGTTTATGACCGAAATTATTCAAAAAGACCATTTTCACAGAATATGTTCATAGAAGTTTTGTTAAGGAAAACAGCCATCTTAGCCGTGACTTTTAATTTTTTTTATCTATTTACGGCTGTTTCACCTGTAAAGACCGAAATTGAACAGAGACCAGAATAAACACCACAAATTATTCAGAGGCCATTTCAAGACCTAATTTCTTCATATTTCATTTAACACAGAGATAATTTTAGACTCAAAAATTGACTCATATATCAAAGTCCAGTAAAGACCGAAAATTAGCCAGAGTCCAGTTTAAGCCCCAAAATTCATCAGAGTCCAATAAAATACCAAACTTAGTCAGAATCCCATAAAGACCGAAAATTAGTCAGAGACCATTTTAAGGCCAAAATAATTCAGAGTTTTACTTACACCTGCGTTCTTAGAAAATTCTTATAGAGGAAATTCAAATTTTATCAGAGACTTGTTCATAACCGAAATTAATCAAAGTCCAATTAAAGTCCCAAATTTTACATTTTCGCTACTAATAGCCCGATTTTAGCCCAATTTTACCTCAACATTCAACAATCATATTTCAGATGTAGTAAATCAAATCCAGTCAAGAAGCAAATTCTAACTCCTGTCCCCCACCTTAGGTCCCTCTCATATCTTCGTTAATACCAAAAGAATCCCCGTGAAATTTTAATCAGCCATATTTCAGACAAAGTAAATCAAATCGAGTCAGTAAGCATGTTTCTAGCTCCTGTTCCTGCTTTACTTTATCCCTGTAACTTCTTTATTATCAGGCCAATCCCCCTGAAATTTTAAACTCTCATAATTCAAACGTATTAAATCAAATCAAAGCAGTTAACGAACTCTAGCTCCCGTCCCCACCTTACGTCTCTCCTGTATCTTCTTTAGTACATAACCAAATCCCTTGAGATTTAAAACATAGCTATTTCAAACGTAGTAAATCAAATCCAAGCAGTTAACGAACTCTAGCTCCTGTCCCAGCCTTAACCCTCTCTCGTATCTTCGTTAATATCCTATCAATGTCCCTAAATTTTAAACCCTCTGCATTTCAGCCATAGTAAATTAGATCCAAACAATTATTGAGTTCTAGCTCCCGTTCCTCACCGTAGTTCATTTAAATATCTTCGTTAGTAACAGATCAATTTCACTGAAATTCAAACCCTCTGTATTTCAGACATAGCAAAATAGATTCAAATAATTTCCGAGCTCCAGCTTCTGCCTCCTACCATAGTTCCCTCCAGTAAATTCACTGCTCTCAGTCCAAATCCCCTGAGATTTAAAACTGCTGTATTTCAGACGTAGTGAGATAGATCCAAATAGTTACCGAATTCTAGTTCTTGTCCCCTACCGTAGCTCATTTGTACAAGTTCTTTATTATCAGATCAGACGGTTAAGTGGGAAGTTGGGTTTGGGTAAAATATACAAAAATGAGAAACAAAACTATATCTGTAAGGTTAGGTTAAGGATAATATATTCAACAAAATATGTCCAGCACGATCAACTACATCTAAAAGGTTAGTTTAAAGGGTGGAGAATAAGAAGAAATTATACAAAAACCTAATAAATACACTAAGATCAAAAAGGGATTAGGTTAAGGGCAGAGATGTATGAGAGAATATAAGCTAAGAAAAGGCTAGGTGGGGGAGGGGATGTTAGGAAGGTAGGGGTACATAAGTTATGATACGTTATATAAGTTAAGTAAGTTATGTACGGTGGTTAGGTCAGGTTAAGTCAGTTAGGTTTAGTTAAATTAGGTTAGGTTATATAAGTTAGGTTAGGTTAGCTTAGGTAAGTTAGGTTAGGTTAGCTTAGGTAAGACAAAATAGGTTAGGCTAGGAACATTAAGCTAAGTTATGGAAGTTAGTTAGGTTAGGTAAGTTAGGTTAGGTTAGCTTAGGTAAGATAAAATAGGTTAGGCTAGGAACATTAAGCTAAGTTATGGAAGTTAGTTAGGTTAGGTACCTTAGGTTTGGTTAAGTTACATTAAGTTAGGATAGCTTAGGTTAGGTTAAGTTAGGTTAGGTTAGGTAAGTTAGGAGAGGTTAGATTAGGTAAGCTAGTTTAGGTTAGGTAAGTTAGGAGAGGTTAGATTAGGTAAGCTAGTTTAGGTTAAGTTTAGTTTAGTTAAGTTAGGTTAGGTAAGATAGGTAACGTTAGGTTTAGGTTAGGTAAGGTAAGATACTTTAAGTTGGGATAGGTTAGGTAAGGTAAGATACTTTAAGTTGGGATAGGTTAGGTTATGCAAGTTTAATTAGGTTAGGTTAAGTTAGGTTAGGTTAGGTTAAGTTAGGTAATTTAGTTTAAGTTAGGATAAGTTACATGAGGTTAGGTTAAGTTTGGTAAGACATGTAAGTTAGTATAGGTTATGATATGTTAGTTAAGTTAGGATGGGTTAGGATATGTTGGGTAAGTTAGGATAGGTTAGGTTATGAAAGTTAAGTTAAGTTAGGTTAAGTTAGGTTATGTTAGGTAAAGTTGAGTAATTAAGGTTAAGTTAGGATAGGTTAAGTTAGGTTAGGTTAAGTTAGGTTGGCTTAGGTTACTTTAAGTAATTTAGGTTAAATTAGGTTAGGTTAAGTTAGGTTAGTTTAGGTAAGTTAGGATAGGTTAGGTTATACAAGTTAAATTAGGTTAGGTTAGGTAAGATATGCTAAGTTAGGTTAGGTTAGTTAAGTTAGGATAGGTTAGGTTATGCAAGTTAAATTAGGTTAGGTAAGATATGTTATGTTAGGTTAGATTAGGTTGAGTTAGGTTATGTTAGGTTAGGTTAGGTTGGGTTAGGTTAGGTTACTTAAGTTAGGATAGGTTAGGTTAAGTTAGGTTAGGGTTATGAAGATTAAGTTAGGTTAAGTTAGAATACGTTAGGTAATTTAGGTTAAATTAGGATGGTTAATTTAGGTTAGGTTAAGTTTAGTTAGGTTAAGTTAGATTAAGTTAGGTAATTTAGGTTAAGCTAAAATAGGTTAAGTTTGGTTAGGTTAAGTTAGGTTAGGTTAGGTTAGTTAAGTTAGGATAGGTTTGGTTATGCAATTAATATTAGGTTAGGTTATGTAAGATATGTTATGTTAGGTTAGATTAACGTTGGGTTAGGTTAGGTTAGTTAAGTTAGGATAGGTTAGGGAAGTTTAGTTAGGGTAGGTTAGGATAAGTTAGCAAATTTAGGTTAAGTTAGGATGGGTTAAGTTAGGTTAGGTTAAGTTTGGTTAGGTTAGGTTAGGTTAAGTTAGGTAAATTAGGTTAAGTTAGGATAGGTTAAGTTAGGATTGGTTAAGTTAGGTTAGGTTAAGTTAGGTTAGGCTTGTTAAGTTAGGATAGGTTAGATTATGTAAGTTAAATTAGGTTAGGTTAAGTTGGGTTATGTTAGGTTAGGTAAGACATGTTAAGTTAGGTTAGGTTATGCAAGTTAAGTTAGGTTTGGTTAGGATAAGTTATGCAATTTATGTTAAGTTAGGATAGGTTAAGTTAGGTTAGGTTAAGATAGGTTAGGTTAAGTTAGGTTAGGTTAAGATAGGTTAGGTTAAAATAGGTTAGGTTAAGATAGGTTAGGTTGTTAAGTTAGGTAATTTAGGTTAAGTTAGGATAGGGGTAAGTTAGGTTAGGTTCAGTTAGGTTAGTTTAAGTTAGGTTAGGTTAGTTAACTTAGGATAGGTTAGGTTATGCAAGTTAAATTAGGTTAGGTTAGGTAAGATATGTTAAGCTAGGTTAGGTTATGTTAGGTTGGGTTAGTTAGGTTAGTTAAGTTAGGATAGGTTAGGTTAAATTAGGTTAGGTTATGCAAGTTAAGTTAGGTTAAATTAGGATAAGTTAGGTAATTTACATTAAGTTAGGATAGGTTAAGTTAGGTTAGGTTAAGATAGGTTAGGTTGTTAAGTTAGGATAGGTTAGGTTACGTTGGGTTGGGTTAGGTAAGTTATGTTAGGAAAGGTTAGGTTAGGTAAGTTGCATAAGGTTAGGTTTGATTAAGCTAGATTATGTAAGTTAGGTTTGATAAGTTACATAAGGTTCGTTAAGTTTGATTAGGTAAGTTACATCAGTTAGGGAAAGAATAGGATAGAATTGATTAAGTTAGCTTAGATATATATTTTAACAGAAGTGTAAGTTTGATATGAAAAGCTGAACTAGTTACATTTAAGAGAGATATATTATGCCTGAAGATGTCTTAGAGAACAACTTAGATGAACGAAGGTGAGTTAGAGATTACCTTTGGTAACTCTGAGAATAACATTGGTGAGCGAAGATATCTTACAGAACAACTTTGATGACCGAGATTAACTTTGATGACTTAGAGATTTACTTTTGAGGACATGAGAATACCTTAAAGAATACCTTTTGATGACTGAGAATAACTTTGATGTCTTAGAGAACATCTTTTGATGGCTTAAAGAATAACATTTGATGTCTCTGAGAATATCTTTGATGACCGGATATTTGAATTTCAGGGATATTGATCTGTTACTAACGAAGATATTTAAATGAACTACGGTTGGGGCTAGAGGCTAGAACTCGATAATTATTTGGATTTAATTCACTATGTCTGAAATACAGAGAGTTTAAATTTTAGGCATTGATAGGATATTAACGAAGATATGAGAGAGGGTTAAGGCTGGGACAGGAGCTAGAGTTCGTTAACTGCTTGGATTTGATTTACTACGTTTGAAATAGCTATGTTTTAAATCTCAAGAGATTTGGTTAGGTACTAAAGAAGATATGAGAGGGACGTATGGTGGAGATGGGAGCTAGAGTTCGTTAACTGCTTTGATTTGATTTAATACGTTTGAAATATGACAATTTAAAATTTCAGGGGAATTGGACTGTTAATAAAGAAGTTACAGAGATAAAGTAAATTGGGAACAGGAGCTAGAACATATTTACTGACTCGATTTGATTTACTTTGTCTGTAATATGGCTGATTAAAATTTCACGGGATTCTTTAGGTATTAACGAAGATATGAGAGGGAACTAAAACAGGGGATAGGAACTGGAGTTTTGCTTCTTGATTGGATTTGATTTATTACATCTGAAATATGACTGTTTAAAGTTGGGGTAAAATTGGGCTATTAGTAGTGAAAATGCAGTCTCTGTCATATTTGGGTCTTCAATTGGACTCTCACTTGATTAATTTGGGACTTCCAATTGAAGTCCCAAATTTCAATTTGGGACTTCAATTGATTAATTTCGGTCATGAACTGGATTCAGATAATATTTGAATTTTCTCCATAAGACCTCTTTAAGAATGCAGGTGTAAGTAATACTCTGAATTATTTTTGCTTTAAAATGATCTCTGACTAATTTTCGGTCTTTATGGGATTCTGACTAAGCTTGGTCTTTTATTGGACTCTGATGTATTTTGGGGCTTAAACTGAACCCTGGCTATTTTCGGTCTTTACTGGACTCTGGCGGTTTTTGGGCATAAACTGGACTCTGTTAATTTTTTAGTCTTTTAGTGGGCTTTGCTGAAAATTGGTCTGAAAAATGGACTCTGATTAATTTTCTGTCTCTACTGGACAATATTTGTCTAAAATAATCTCTGTCTTAAATGGATTCTGAAGAAAAGAGGTCTTCAAATGGACTCATTTGAAGACCTATTGGGTCTAAAATAATCTCTGTCTTATTTCGATCCCCAAATGGTCTCTGTCATATTTAGGTTATAATTGAACTCTGAAGAAAATCAGTCTTCAAATGGCCTCTGAATAATTTTTGGAGTTTAAACTGGTCTCTGTTCAATTTCGGTCTTTACAGGTGAAACAACTGTAAATGGATATAAAATTTTAAAGTCATGGCTAAGATGTCTGTTTTCCTTAACAAAACTTCTATGAACATATTATCTGAAAATGATCTTTCTGAATAATTTCAATCATAAACTCGTAAATACACTTCAATGATCATATAAATTCTGAAATATTTTCATAAAACTGAATTCTGAATTTTTTTTTAATTTTCCCAATAAGAACTCTTAACAAACTTTTATGAACACTTTATCTGAAAATGGTCACTGAAAAATTTCGGTCTTTAACTCAGAAATGAATGATTTTGAAAACAACCAAAATTTCTCTGTATAGAGTTTACCTAGAAATCCTGACACGCTAAACACGATTCCACCCCCCCCCCCACCCCCCCCCCCCCACCCCCCGCCACCCCCCTCCCCAACACCCCCCCCCCCACCCCCCCCCCAAAAAAAAAACTGATTTAGCGTGTCATCCCAAACCTGATGCTTCTACCCACACCAGGAAGATGGATGGTTCTATCCAAGCTATCAGAAAGCAACCCGTTCTCGCAAATTCGTAAAGTCAATATTGACTTATTAACTACGTGCATAGGTGATATACTAAACATAATAGATACCCTTAAAAAGATTCATAGAAAACACCAACCTTACCTAACCTTGTTAGTATCTTAAAATAAGCATCTTATTGCTTCGTAATTACAATTATTACTTAATCTATACCTATTATAGGTTAGGTAATAATTGTAATTACGAAGCAATAAGATGCTTATCTTAACATACTAAGTAGGTTAGGTAAGGTCGGTGTTTTCTATGAATCTTTTTAAGGGTATCTATTATGTTAAGTATGTCACCTATGCACATATTTAATAAGTCAATATTGACTTATTAAATTTGCGAGAACGGGTTGCAGAAAGGGATGTCCTACCCTCGCAGGCGGGGTGGATGGTTCTCCCCCAGGCTAGCTAGATGGATGGTTCTACCCACGCTAACAGAATGGAGTTTCTACCTTCACTGGCAGGGTGGACGGTTCTACCCACACAAGCAGGATGGACAGTTCTTCCCATGCTATCAGGATGGATTGTTCTACCCACTCCAGCAGGAAGGGTGGTTCTACCCACGCAAGCAGGATGGATGGTCCAATCCACGCCAGCAAGAATGGGTGGTTCTACCCACGCCAGCAGGAAGGATGGTTCAACCCACGCTAGCAGGATGGATGGTTCATTCCACGCAAGAAGAGTGGATGGTTCTACCAACGCCAGCAGGATGTATGTTTCTACCCACGCTAGCAGGATCGACGGTTCTACCCACTCTAGCAGGATCGATGGTTCTACCCACGATAGCAGGGCGGATGGTTCAACAAACGCTAGCAAGATGGATGGTTCTACCCACGCTATCAGGAAAGATGGTTCTACCACCAGCTAGCAGGATGGATGGTTCTACCAATGCTAGGAGAGTGGAGGAATTCTACCCTCGCAAGCTTCGTGGTTGGTTCTACCCACACTAGCAGGAATGATGGTTCTTTTCATCAAGAAGGATAAATGGTCCTACCCAATCCAGTAGAATGGACACGGTTCTACCGACACTAGCAGAAAGTAGGGTTCTACCTTCGCACGCGGGGTAGTTGGTTCTGCCCACGTTAGCAGAATGGATGGTTCTACCAATGCTTGCATGATGGATGGTTCTACTCCGCTATCAGGAAGGATGTTTCTACCCACACTAGCAGGATGGATGGTTCTACCGTCGCTAGCACGATACATGGTTCTACCTACCCTTGCAGGATGCATTGTTCTACCCACTCCAGCAGGAAGGGTGGTTCTACCCACGCCCGCAGTATGAATGGTTCAATCTACGCCAGCAGAATGGATGATTCTGCCCATGCTAGCTGAATGGATGGTTCTACCCACGCTAAAAGAGGGGATGGTTGTACCCACGCCAGCAAGATGGATGGTTCTACCCACGCTAGCACGATGCATGGTTCTACCCACGCTAGCACGATGCATGGTTCTACCCACGTTAGCAGGATGGATTGTTCTACCCACGCCAGCAGGAAGAATGGTTCAACCCACGCTAGCAGGAAGGATGGTTCTACCCACGCTATCAGGAAGGATGGTTCTACCCAAGCTAGCAGGATGGATGGTTCTACCCATGTTATCTGGAAGGATGGTTCTACCCAAGCTAGCAGGATGGATGGTTCTATCAATGATAGGAGAAATTGGGATTCTACCCTCACAGGCGCGCTGGATGGTTCTACCCACGCTAGCAGGATGGATGGTTCTACCCACGATAGCTGGGCGGATGGTTCTACAAACGCCTGCAGCATGGATGGTTCTACCCACGCTATCAAGAAGAATGGTTCGACCCCAGCTAGCAGAATGGATGGTTCTACCCACACTAGTAGAATGGATGGTTCTACCAACTCAAGCAGGAAGGATGGTTCTACCCACGCTAGCCGGACGAATGGTTCTACCCAGACTAGCGGGATGGATGGTTCTACCCACGCTAGCAGAATGGGTGGTTCTAACTATGCCACCGGGATGGGTGGTTCTACCGACGCTAGTAGGATGGATGGTTCTACCCACGCCAGCAGGATGGATGGTTCTATCCACGCTAGCAGGATGGATGATTTTGCCCACACTATTAGTATGGGATGGTTCTTCCCACGCTAGCAGGATTGATGGTTCTACCAACGGTAGAAGGATGAATGGTTCTTTTCACGCTAGCAGGATGGATGGTTCTACCTACGCTGGTAGGATTGATGGTTCTACCAACGGTAAAAGGGGTGGATGGTTGTACCCCACGCTGGTAGGATTGATGATTCTACCAAAGGTACAAGGGGTGGATGGTTCTACCCACTCTAGCAGAATGGATGGTTCTACCCAAGCTAGCAGAACCATCCGCCCCCTTGCAGGCGGGGGTGAATGGTTCTCTTGATGAGAACGGACGGTCTTGATGAGAATGGACGGTCCTGCCTACACTGGTACTCAAGAGTTCTAGCAAGTGTGAACATTAAGAATAGTGTTTTCATTACCCTAAAAGTGATATAAAGAGACTGATCATGGACGAATGTTCACCAAACATCGGAATATGCACACGATGAGCATAACAAATATTGGACGTGTATATAGCAACAAAAATAAGGAAAAAGGCCGTCTGAATCATTATTAATGTTTACGTTTTATGTTTACATAGAAATCAGACATTTTTCTCATGAACACTAAATGAGCACAAAATTTAATTATCTAGTAATTGAGGAAACTTGAAGCATTAAACCGTTTGGAAATACTTTAGAGCGGCAGAAGAATTTAAATTACTTTCCTGAAGATACGGGCAGGAAGCCTTGTAAAATTCTTTTGCAATTGACAAGAAATTGTTGGCTGACTGTAGCGGGATGCGAGCTGAACATCAGTGAATTTTCCTGAGTGTTAAGATGGCTTGGTGGGCCACCATAGTCAGGTGTTCGGAGAGGAGGTGGAATGCTCGTGATATGCACCTGGAAGGTTCAGGCGTGCTCAAACACGTGACATGAACAATTGCAGGAAGGTCAAACGATAAAGACCACGGTCTAGGAAATCTCTAGAGAGGTTAGGTGTATTCATGTTGGGTTTTCCAAAAGTTCTCACACGGCTCACTACTGATTGATCTTAGCCACCTTAGCATGTCGCACCTCCGTGAGGCCAGGTGTGTTCAGGTAAGAGTCATGAGAAAGGTCAGGTAAGAAAGACAGAGAGTATGAAAACCCGATATATGTCCGTTGTGTTCAGGCCGGGACTCAATATGTCAGCTGTTTACACTCAAGGGAGGTTTGGTAGGTGCAACACCCCAGGGAGGTCGGGGGTGTTGAATGCCGGCGGTGGAACTCCACTAATCAGGTAAGGTCAATTTGGGAAGTGGAACACCCAAGAAAGGTCAGGAGTGTACAGTCGGGGAGGACATAAACACAGAGAGGTCTGGTGTGTTCAGTCAGGATGGACGAACACACTGGGAGGCCAGGTGTGATCAGTCATGGAGGACGAACGCACGGAGAGGTCTGGTGTGCTGTCAGGGAGGACGAACACACTGAGAGGTCAGGTGTGTACAGTCAGGGAGGACGAACACCCAAGAGATCAGTCAGGAAGGACGAACACCCAAGAGATTAGTCAGGGAGGACGAACACCCAAGAGATCAGTCAGGGAGGACGAACACTCAAGAGATCAGTCAGGGAGGACGAACACCCAAGAGATCAGTCAGGGAGGACGAACACTCAAGAGATCAGTCAGGGAGGACGAACACTCAAGAGATCAGTCAGGGAGGACGAACACCCAAGAGATCAGTCAGGGAGGACGAACACTCAAGAGATCAGTCAGGGAGGACGAACACCCAAGAGATCAGTCAGGGAGGACGAACACCCAAGAGATCAGTCAGGAAGGACGAACACCCAAGAGATCAGTCAGGAAGGACGAACACCCAAGAGATCAGTCAGGGAGGACGAACACCCAAGAGATCAGTCAGGGAGGACGAACACTCAAGAGATCAGTCAGGGAGGACGAACACTCAAGAGATCAGTCAGGGAGGACGAACACCCAAGAGATCAGTCAGGGAGGACGAACACTCAAGAGATCAGTCAGGGAGGACGAACACCCAAGAGATCAGTCAGGGAGGACGAACACCCAAGAGATCAGTCAGGAAGGACGAACACCCAAGAGATCAGTCAGGAAGAACGAACACCCAAGAGATCAGTCAGGGAGGACGAACACCCAAGAGATCAGTCAGGAAGAACGAACACCCAAGAGATCAGTCAGGGAGGACGAACACCCAAGAGATCAGTCAGGGAGGACGAACACTCAAGAGATCAGTCAGGGAGGACGAACACTCAAGAGATCAGTCAGGGAGGACGAACACTCAAGAGATCAGTCAGGGAGGACGAACATCCAGAGAGACCAGCTTCACGATTAAACAATTTTTTTCGTTTATCAGGATAATAGAAAAAACATGTCTGTTGCTTTGAATTATTTGAAAGAAAAAACTCGAATGCGTAATTTAGTGAAGGCTTTTAGGTTTTATTGCTCCATTTATTATATTTGATCCGGTAGACCCGGTAATTGTCCGTGTGATAGAGATTTCACCCTTCCCATGTACAGCTCTCTTTCTCCCTTCCTAACCTCCCTACTCCTTCCCTTCCTCCCTACACCCTAGCAGCCCTCCTTCCCTATCCTCCCTACACCCTAGCAGCCCTCCTTCCCTTCCTCACCCTCTCTGTCCAACCTGTTCCAGAGATGAAGCGGATCTCTTGAAAAAGTTTGCAGTGGCATTTTTTATTCAACTTTGTGTAAGTGTACTATCTAGCCTTAGCTCCTGGACCCTGCCTTCCTCATTGATTGTTGTCTAAGGCAAGGGCTCTTACCCTGTTGCTCTATCTTATTTTCTTTTCAAATTACGAATGGAGCTCACTTTTATAGCCTGCTCAAGAGCGCATTCCATTTATTATCCTACGCCCACTTCTCTTACGCGTAAGAATAATTTCGCACCTCTTTCAAACTGACAAACATTTATATGCATACCGTCTAGTTCCATTAGTATTTATTTTGAACAAATAGAACTTTTTCCATTCTATCAAACGCACTTTGTATTTTAAAAGTCTCTGTGACGTCACCTGTCTCTATCTCTCTCTCCTTTTCCCCCTAGTGACGTCAGTTCCAGTTCTCTGAGTCTTTCTTCATACTCCATCCCGCGCAATTCTGGGATGATCCTTGTTGCAAACCTTTGATTTTTTTACTATTTTTAATTTATTCTTTCTTGTGGCTGGATGCTCCACGATGGGGCTGCATACTCTCATGATGTGTATCACGTAGGTGGTGTGCAGTGATCTAAATGCCTCCCTATTTAGATTCATGAACGATGTTCTGACTTTGGCTATTGTAGATGATGCTTCAGATGTTATTTATTGATGTGTTCCTTCGGAGTTAAGGTTAGTGTTATATCCATTTTCAGATCTTTTTCTGCAGTTGTCAGAGGGCGGTAGTTTCCGTCACTGTGTACCTTCCTTCTGATCCCACTGGCAATTGTTTCCATTCCCATCACTTTGAACTTTCTTGTGTTGAACTTTCATAACCATTTCTCAGACCAAGTCTACAGTTTGACTGAGATAAGGTTGGGTAATCTTCAGGAGAAAGCAACAACAATACTGACTATATTGAACTTGGAAGGTATGAAGAGATAAGGATTTGGGATAGGACGAAGGAAAGGAATAGTGCCCAACCACTTGAACGGTCAGGTAGTCAACGCCGACCTGCAAGAGCGAGACCGTCGCTCTACCGTCCAGTCCAAGTGGTTTAACCGAGTCATCCTCATCTCTCTCTTGTCGTTAACTTTGCATCACCTGCAAACATCAACACGTAAGATTTAACTCCTGTGGTTAAGTCATTAACGATAATGAGAAATAGTATTGGTCCCAGCACTGATCTCAGAGGTACTGTGCTTATTACTCTAAGCCAATCTTACTTTTTTCTTCTACATACTCTTATTTGTCTCATTTGTGAGACTGTATCAAAGGCGTTTTGGTAGTCCAAATATACACAGTCTGCCCAACTTACTCTGTTTTGTCTAATGTTTGTTATTTGCTGTAGTAGATTCGTTAGGCATGATTCCCTTTCCTTGGAGCAAGTTAGTGCGTATTAACATACCTGATACATTCTAGGTTTTTAATTTGTCTTATCTTCATTTTCTTTTCGAATACCTTGCAGCAGGTGCTTGTCAGTGATGCTGGTCTGTAGCTTACTGCCTCTTCTCTGTTCCGCTTCTTATATATATTGGCACGATATTTGAAATCTTCCAATAGCGTGGCAAAACTCTCTCTTTGTAATAGATTCGTTAAAGACTACAGCCAGAGGTATACTGAGGACTTGTGCCATTTCCCTTGCCATGTGTGGTGAAATAGTATATGTTCTTCTTTTAATATTTTCCTTTATTGATGATTGTTCTATCATTACTTACTATCCTGTTATATCAATATTTATCAGCCTCTCGTCTTGGATTACTTCCTCTCCTATCACCGGGAGCTGTCCCGGCTCGATCGTGAACACACGACTGAAAGAGGTATTGAGCTTCTCATAAATTTCCTTATCATTTCCCTTGACTTGTCGTCCTTTATTGCATTATCTAATCACTAAGCTATTTACTCTAATTTTCCTCCATATTGGACTTCGTAGAAACGTCGGTGGTTTCTTTGCTTTGGATTCAATGCAATTTTCCCAATTTGTTCTGGTAATCTTCTTATCCAAATGTATTCGTTTGAAGCGACTCTTATATGCATCTGAAAAGCTTTCTTCTGCCCTCTTTTCTCTCTATATTCTCCACTCCCTATTTCTTTTCGTTTTAGCTCCTTGATCGTGTCTATTGAGCAATGGGTCGTTATATATTTACTCGAACTTATATACCTTATTGTTGGCATAAATTTCTCTTCGGTCTCTTTACATCTCTGTTTGACAATTTACATCTCTGTTCTGCATCATTCGCAGTACCATTTTCTTGGACGTAGGTTCGAACCCTCATCAGGGCCCTTGTGGATTTGTTCATTTGATGCATCACGCTATTGTGATTTCTGTGTGTAATGAAGTAAGGGCGAAGAGGTAGAACAGCTTATTGACAGAGCTCGGGTGTATGGGTGAATTGTGTAAAACACTGGTCTGTGTCTCGTAGAGACTGCAGGATCAGTGTGAGGTCAGTTGAACTCCCGGATGCAATTCTTTTAACCATGTCGTAGCACAGTCGATTAAGGCGCGTCTGGGATCCTCTCGGACGTAGGTTCGAACCCTCGTCACAGCTTTTGTGGATTTGTTTATTTGATGCATCTCGCTATTGTAATTTCTGTTTGTAATCACAATAGCAGCCACGTGTTCACTCGTTAGTACAGAGATCTAACACTTGGAGCTCAAGTTATCTGACTGGGGAGCACAGGCAAAAATACACTGAGAACTAGTGGCACGGAACAGTAACGTATTTATTTATCTATTTAGTACAGAATAAGGAGGTAAATAGAAAGGAGAGCGTCCACCCCAGCCCGCGATCACAGCACAAGAGACCTCCCTGCTCTAGTTGGTTTGCAGCCTGCATGATCAGCTGATCATACAGTAACCAACTTGAATCTCAAATACAATATTAATTGCCACTAAGTAGTTCTAAGCATACATAGAACATCCTAGCTTTATAATACACTAACAGATTATTATCACAGTGTACTTACAGC
This sequence comes from Procambarus clarkii, assembly GCF_040958095.1. Taxonomy (NCBI): domain Eukaryota; kingdom Metazoa; phylum Arthropoda; class Malacostraca; order Decapoda; family Cambaridae; genus Procambarus; species Procambarus clarkii. The sequence goes on from NC_091155.1 coordinate 5,942,503, forward strand.
TCTGTGAGCATCAAGGTGCTCTTATGTCTGGCAAGGAAGTGATCGCCCGCCATTTTCAAATTGAGGTTCAGTCCTCTTGTAAATAAATCCCAGAGAGTTCACTTCTTCTGTAACATAAACCTATCTAAAACTCAATAATTTAATTGACACCAATTCCACACATATTCCAAAATATTCAGCACCTATCACTAAAATACCTAAGAGAGTGAAAGGATCCATATTAAAATTGAAGATTGAAGAGTGTGTAGGAGCAGTGTGTAGCATCACAGAGAGTGCCTGGAGTTGAAGAGTGCAGGAGCAGTGTGCAGCATCACAGAGAGTGCCTGGAGTTGAAGAGTGCAGGAGCAATGTACAGCATCACAGAGAGTGTCTGGAGTTGAAGAATGCAGGAGCAGTCTGCAGCATCAGAGAGTGTGCAGAAGTAAACATTGTGGTGCAATACCTATGATAGGTGGAGTGTTTCAAGTGTAGGTTAGTCATGTATTCGAATATGTGTGCATATACATAGTAGGTGTCTAGTATGGGCCAATAATTTATGCAATTTTCTGGCTTGTTATGCTCTTATTGATTGTAATGGTTGGGAAGACAGCTTAATGAAGAGGGAAATGTAAATACCGAATGTGTTATAACTATATTAGACGAGTGCATATTGTTGAGTCAGAATCTTACGACGAATGTTAATTTATTTACAGTTCTAAAGGTTAAAGGAGTGTCGATCCCAGCCCCGATGACTCCTGGCTGACCAGATCTTGAAGCACTGATAGCGACACTGACAAGCAGCAAGTCTCGTGTACATTTTATTATAAATTATTTTCGTCATTAAGAGACATATAAAAATCTCTTAGATGCACACAGCTGTGAGACATTGTAAATTATCAGGAGGTGAAGATGTAGTGAGGTCAAACATGGCAGGAATTACATGTGTCATAATTAACAGTTTTCAGGTGTCAATTTTCAAGTGTCATGAACAAATTATAACTGTTCTGACGTTATAATTTACTTACTCTGTGAAGAGACCTGTTAGGTCGATGAAATCTTGCTAGGAAGAGGAAAGTTGTGAAACGAGGAAACCAATTTTTCTTCACATACTCTAAACGATCCATGGTAACCAGCAAGATGATCATCAGTCTGCAGTCTCAGTAGCCTCTTAGTTTTCAATCTTTCCCCGGAGTAAGTCACCATTGTCATAACACGGTGATCGTTAATACTGCCAACTGGAGAGAGATTTGTATTACAATGTCAACAAGGCTCCGAGGACCTCTAAACTTTATACACAGGTGTTTGCTGACATCTGGGAGTCTTGTATTGTTCGTGAGAAAGTAAGCTTAGGAGAAACAGCTAGACGCAAGGACTTACTAACGTCGCTGTGTGTGATAACGAGGGCCATGGTTAAGTACCCAAGGGAAGCTTACTTGAGCAATATTACAATTGTTTTGCCAGTGTCATGCCGCGTTTATCCGGTGGTCTTTATTCCTAGATCCACCTTCACCTGTTTCCACCTTGTGTTGTGCAGCTTCTCTCTATGCTCCTGCACCTTAAGTTGTGTAAATGCTATTTAGGCTCCAGCACCTTGTGCTGTGTAGTTCCTCTCTGTGCTCCTGCACCTTAAATCCTGTAACCCTATTTAGGCTCCAGCACCCTGTGTTGTGCAGCTTCAAGAGACTAGTACACTGAATGTTGGAATCTTTAGATACGGCGGCTCTCAGTCTAGAGGCAAACAATGAACACTCACACCTCTACCAGGCACTAACAAGAGCTAGGTCAACAGCTGGGTCAGGTCGGGTTAAAGGTGCACGAGTTCACAGTGATGTCAGTTGTATTGCGGCCCTGCTAATCCTCAGAGATCACTACTTCCGAATCTAAGGACACCGAATGATTCACTGTTGTATTTAAGATAAAATTTTGACTGAGGACAGAGAGAGGATGGGGACTGTATATGTGGAGGTGGGGCGGGGGATGGAGTGCTCAGCCCAAGGAAACAGGAAACATCACGACCCTGAGATTCTGAGAATTGCACTGAAAGTGAGAACTGTGTTGTTGTCATTGTAACATTGCATCACCTCTTGGATATTTTTCCTCTATTAAGGATCCACAGTAGGAAACTTCATTCTAAACGAATTAAATACTAAATAAAATGAGGCTCCAGCTATTAACCCCTTGTATGGTAATTCATGTGGGAAAATCCTAGGAGGCTTTAATTGTTTATATTCTATGAATATTCAAATTTTGCTTTATTTTATATTTTGTTACTTGAATATTATATTATTATTTGATAATTTTTTAGTTAAACTTTCATATTGAATTATTGTTCTTAGTTAGTGGACTGTATAATCTGATGCAGCCTGCCAGAACTTTTCACACACAATGGGAGGGACAAATGCAACTTGCACCACCTTGTAGTGAAAATGGTACAAGCAGTACTTGTTTACCTTATTGTTAATATATAAATTATAAGTCTTACCACATATGGTGGTCTAATCTACAGAAATTATTTTTATTATAAACACTACTGGGGAGTAATGCCAAAGATCATGTATAGGCCTTAGCTGATACTGTACGTGTGGCCTTAATCGGCTGTAATGTTGTTCAGCATCAGATTAGGGTGTTGCCCTGTGCCTCAGAGTGCCACGTAATGGCGGCCTGGCAAGCTGGTGTCTTTGTGTACAGTAGTAGTAGTAGGCATCCTTCAGTCTCGGGAAACTATGGAGTTAGGCTCTGGTTTCCAATCCTGGTGCAGCGTCTGGTGTGACTGATGAGGCCAATCCGAAAATGGCAGTCCATCCCACAATGAGCACAAACGAAGTCCGATTCTGGTCTGTCTTCCTGGCTACCGGCTATCCTTCTCTGTCTCTTTGCCTCCGATTTCTTGGCAAGTCACTCCTCGAACTTGGAGAGACCTCTTTGAACAGACTGCCTCCAGGCTGAACGGTCTGCGACCAGTGTTTCCCAACTAGCAAAATCGACGTCCATGGCTTTCAGGTCCCTCTTGCCCAACTGGGGTTTGCCTGTTGGACGCTTTCCCTGCATCAGCTCTCCATACAGGAGATCCTTGGGGATCCTGCCATCGTCTGTTCGCCCCACGTGCCCGAGCCAGCGTATTCGTCTCTGTTTCAGCATTGCGTACATGCTGGTGATTCTAGCTCTCCCCAGGACGTTGTTGTTTGTCACCTTGTCCTGCCAGGTGATGTCCAAGATGTGTCGAAGGCAGCGCATGTGGTAGGCATTCAACTATATTTCCTGACGTGCGTGGAGCGTCCAAGACTCAATGCAATAAAGGAGAGTGCTCAGGACACAGCCTCTGTAAAGCTGAATCTTAGTATACTCAGTCAGCCTATTGCTGGTCCCACACTCTCTTTGTCAGTCTGAACATGGTAGTAGATGCCTTACCGATGCGTTTGTTTAGCTCCGTATCAAGAGAGAGGGATTCAGAGATTGTGGAGCCCAGGTACAAGAAGTCGTGAATTGAATTGTACTATCAGGGGAAAGCGCCAAGCCATTATGACTATATAGCACTTGGAAGGGATCTGGACAAGGATTTGGGATGGGTCGGGGGGTATGAATGGTCTCAACCACTTAGACGGTCGGGGATTGAACGCCGATCTTAACGAAGCAAGACTGTTGCTCTACTGTCCAGCCCAAGTGGTTGGCAAAAAAGTCGTGAACGACTTCCAGTTTGGAATCGGAGATGCCGATGTCAGGTGGGAAGTCCACTCCTTGACCCATGAATTGTGTTTTCTTCAGGCTGATGGTGAGTCCGAAAGCCTAAGAGGCCTCGCTGAAGCGGGTTATGAGCCGTTGGAGGTCTTCGGCTGAGTGGGCAGTGACTGCTGTGTCGTCGGCAAAAAGGAAGTCGCGCAGACACCTCAGCCGAACCTTCGTCTTGGCTCTTAGCCTGGCGAGGTTAAAGACCTTTCCATTTGACCTGCTCTGGAGGTAGATGCCTTCCGTGGCAGATCCGAAGGCGTGCTGCAGCATAACTGTGAAGAAAATCCCGAATAGGGTTGGAGCCAGAACGCAGCCCTGCTTTACTTCACTTAGGATGTCAAAGGCGTCTGATGTTAGGCCATCAATACTGAGGAGGGAGATTCCAAGGTACTTGTTGCAGTTGCCCGTCACCTTCATTTTTATACAGCGTGACGATGTTGGCGTCCCTCATGTCCTGTGGCACCTCTCCTTCCCAGCAGAGGCAGAGAATTTCATGCAGCTCCATGTGCAGGCTACTTCTACAGCACTTCAAGGTCTCAGCAGGAATGCCGTCTTTTCCAGGATCTTTACCAGAAGCAAGGGAGTCTAGGGTCTCGCTGAGTTCTTCGAGGGTCGGTTCGCTGTCGAGCTCCATTAACACAGGCAGACACTCAATGGCGCTCAGGGCGTCTTCGGTGACCACATTCTCCCTGGCGTATAGTTCAGAGTAGTGCTCGACTTAGCGCTTCAACTGCAGTGTCTGGTCCTGAATCACCTCGCCTGTGGCAGATTTCAGAGGAGCGGTCTTCTTCTAGATTGGGCCGAGGTCCGGCTTGATGCCGTCATACACTCCACTTACAATAGAGTAGTAATTCAACAATTATGTTGGGGGGCCAGCTAGCTACCTGCTTCAGTAACTTTCCTTCACTGCTTACCTGTAAAGTAATGGATTACACTAATATTGGCTCCATTAACATGTAAATACAGGTGTGACATGAATATTGTTGTATGTAGTGTTGAGTAAACTTATTTGGTGTGAGCTTTAAGCTCTCTCATAAACGGCTACTTAATCTATATTACCTAGTGCACCAATAATACTGGAATATAAAGCAGTTGGGTACTCAAGTGCTCCTATTGTAGTAGAGGTGTTGCTGTTGCAATTCCCTAAGGATTCAGCAAGATGTCTATCGTGCCAGACTCGTATCACAATTCTCTCAGGAGCACTCGTTTAGTGTTTTTTTTTTTACGTTCTGTGACGTACGTGCCCGGCTCCTCCCTAGGGGAGCCATCCTAAAATGTTTTGTGGTTCTATTTGTATCCTAAGGAATAGAGAGTTAAGCTATATTCCTGGTGTTGGTAATTATATTCAGTCCTAGTGAATAGTTTTTTATTAAGTTTAAACACTAGACTGTTGTTTAAAAAAAAATGAGAGTTAATATATACATGTCTGTTGTGATGACGTCACAGAGTCGCCCATTCTCTTTTTTAATGGGGAAACTGAGTTATGTGTGTCGGATTTCCGATATAATTCCGGGGTAGGGGGTGGGAAAGGAATATGGGTCGAAGTTCTCGTAAGGACTGCGATCACTTTATTCACTCGCTCAGAATAGAATAGTGTTGCTTTAATCTGAGCTTGCATTGTTGTGCAGCAGTCCTATAAGGACGAATGTCCCATATTGGCACTTCGGGTGATGGAAGTCGATGAGCGTCTTCTTTTCCTGAGAGTTCTAAAGGAACTAATTTCTCTAATATTTTGAGAGTTGTGTTGCCTTGGCATTTTGCTTTCACTATTCTCAAGATTCCCTGACTGTCTGGATGAATAGAGACTATTTGGCTTATAGGTCACTCTGAGCATGCCCATCGCTGTCCATCAGAACTATGTCACCAGGGTTCAAGTTAATTCTGTTGTAGGGATTGTTTGCCCCGTAATGATTCTCCCTCAGAGCAGTAAGGTACTCTTGAGTTCATACGTCATTCCACCGACGTATCACCCCTAATAGATGTTAGAAACGTTGTACCAAATCACTCTCTTGGACAGATGAAGGATCCTCTGGTTCCTCGTTCATAAGGGACACTAGAGTTCTGAGAGGTCTCCCATACATCAGAAGAGCTGGACTTAATGGATCATGCTGTGAAACATCATCAGAGAGGTAGGTAAGTGGTCGGTTATTAACTCGAGCCTCTATCTCTATGGCAAAGGTTTGGAGCTCCTGCAGGTCAATCTTTTGGTGGTGTAGGGTTTTCCGTAGAGAACGTTTCACCGTACCAATCATGCGTTCATAGAAGCCTCCATGCCATGGTGCTCAGAAGGTATGAATTTCCAGTGGCACTGCTGTTGATTTAGGGCCGTGTGAACCTTGGGTGGTTCCAAATTTTCCTCAGCCACAGCCACAGCTCTCAAATGCTCTCAGCCACAGCTCAGAATGGAAGCAAGTCGACGAAGAAATCTGTAGGGTAAGGCAGGTCCTAGTCAACAACGGCTTCTCCAATGGTTTCGTCGAAGACATAAGAAGGAAAGTGAAACGCCATGCAACCTCTGAAGAGACAACCAACACAACACCTATACCCCCTATTAGACTATTTTACAGGAACTTCTTTTCCACAGCTCATAAAACTGAGGAAAGGGTCCTGAAAGATATTGTTAATAGAAACGTTATCCCTACAGACAAAAATCAGAGGATACAACTGACGATTTACTATAAAACCAGAAAAACGGCCAGCCTACTCATGAGAAACTCTCCAGACACAAAACAGAACGCTTTAAAAGAGACTAACGTCGTCTATGCCTTCAAATGCCCTCTTGGGGACTGTAAGCTCCAAAAAACCCAGTATATAGGCAAGACAACAACATCTCTTTCTAGGCGTTTAACGATGCATAAGCAACAGGGCTCCATTAAGGAACATATAATCTCTTCCCACAACCAAACCATCGCCAGAGAAATCCTAGTAAACAACACAGAAATCATTGATAGATACAGCGATAGCAGGCGGCTTGACGTTTGCGAGGCATTACACATCAAGAAGTCAACACCAGCAATCAACAGCCAATTAATGCACAACTATATTCTACCCACCTCAAGACTCCGCTCCAATATAGAAGCATCAAGAGATATGGACCAATAGGCTTTCTACAATCACTTCTATTCAATACCCATTGTTTCATGTTCTGGCTTGTGTTGATGAAATTAATACCTTATTAAATACCACCTCACCTCATCCACCTCACTCAAATGTAGATATAAACAAAATCGGAGATGTTCTATTCTATTCAGTTGTGTATGTGTTAACTAAAGTCTTTGAAAATGTAATAAGTTTTACGAAACGCGCTCAAGTGTCGCGTCAGACTAGAAATAAAAATGAATTTTGGAGAATTGATTTTTGAATTACCTCCAACAGTGAAAAGAAATGTACGAAAGATTGAGAAAATTCGTGTTAGAATTATTAATCTTACTTTTTCGGTCATATTTAATAATATTTGTCTACAGGAAAGACTGCTACCAAAATATACTAATATATATATACTAATATATATATATATATATATATATATATATATATATATATATATATATATATATATATATATATATAAATATATATATATATATACATATATATATACATATATATATATATATATATATATATATATATATATATATATATATATATATATATATATATACATATATATATACATATATATATATATATTATTAAACATGACCGAAAAAGTAAGATTAATAATTCTAACACGAATTTTCTCAATCTTTCGTACATTACGCTTCACTGTTGGAGGTAAATCAAAAATCACTTCTCCAAAATTCATTTTTATTTCTAGTCTGACGTGACACGGGCGCGTTTCGTAAAACTTATTACATTTTCAAAGACTTCACAAATACGCAACTGATTAGAACTTACGTATCTCTGATTTTATATCTACATTTGAGTGAGGTGGGAGGGGTGATGTGGCATTAACACAAGACAGAACAAGAGGGGATATTAATAGGGTATTAAAAGTATCAACACAAGACAGAACACAAACAATGGGTATTGAATAGAAGTGTTTGTAGAAAGCCTATTGGTCCATATTTCTTGATGCTTCTATATTGGAGCGAGTCTTGAGGTGGGTAGAATATAGTTGTGCAATAATTGGCTGTTGATTGCTGGTGTTGACTTCTTGATGTGTAGTGCCTCGCAAACGTCAAGCCGCCTGCTATCGCTGTATCTATCGATGATTTCTGTGTTGTTTACTAGGATTTCTCTGGCGATGGTTTGGTTATGGGAAGAGATTATATGTTCCTTAATGGAGCCCTGTTGCTTATGCATCGTTAAACGCCTAGAAAGAGATGTTGTTGTCTTGCCTATATACTGGGTTTTTTGGAGCTTACAGTCCCCAAGTGGGCATTTGAAGGCATAGACGACGTTAGTCTCTTTTAAAGCGTTCTGTTTTGTGTCTGGAGAGTTTCTCATGAGTAGGCTGGCCGTTTTTCTGGTTTTATAGTAAATCGTCAGTTGTATCCTCTGATTTTTGTCTGTAGGGATAACGTTTCTATTAACAATATCTTTCAGGACCCTTTCCTCCGTTTTATGAGCTGTGGAAAAGAAGTTCCTGTAAAATAGTCTAATAGGGGGTATAGGTGTTGTGTTAGTTGTCTCTTCAGAGGTTGCATGGCTTTTCACTTTCCTTCTTATGATGTCTTCGATGAAACCATTGGAGAAGCCGTTATTGACTAGGACCTGCCTTACCCTACAGAGTTCTTCGTCGACTTGCTTCCATTCTGAGCTGTGGCTGAGAGCACGGTCGACGTATGCGTTAACAACACTCCTCTTGTACCTGTCAGGGCAGTCGCTGTTGGCATTTAGGCACATTCCTATGTTTGTTTCCTTAGTGTAGACTGCAGTGTGGAAAGCTCCGCCCTTTTCCATGACTGTTACATCTAGAAAAGGCAGCTTCCCATCCTTTTCCGTCTCGTAAGTGAAACGCAGCACGGAACTCTGCTCAAATGCCTCCTTCAGCTCCTGCAGATGTCTGACATCAGGTACCTGTGTAAAAATGTCGTCAACATACCTGCAGTATATGGCCGGTTTCAAGTTCATGTCGACTAAGACTTTTTGCTCGATGGTACCCATGTAGAAGTTTGCAAACAGGACACCTAGGGGAGAACCCATGGCGACCCCATCTACTTGCTTATACATGTGCCCATCCGGGCTCAAGAAGGGTGCCTCTTTAGTACAAGCTTGGAGTAGTTTCCTCGGAATACTTTCTGGCATGTCAAGAGGAGTACAGGCTGGATCACGATACACTCTGTCGGCTATCATTCCGATTGTCTCGTCCACAGGTACGTTGGTAAACAGCGATTCTACGTCCAACGAGGCTCTTATCCCTGTGGCCCGTGTGCCCCGCAGTAAGTCCACAAATTCCTTTGGAGACTTCAGGCTGAAGGCGCAAGGAACATAAGGAGTCAGCAGGCCGTTGAGTCGCTTCGCCAGTCTGTACGTGGGTGTGGGTATCTGGCTAATGATTGGCCGAAGTGGGTTTCCAGGCTTGTGCGTCTTGACATTTCCATACGCATATCCAGGTTTATATTCCCCAATGATCTTTGGCAGGTGGAGTCCGGATTTCTTGGCGTTCACAGTTTCGATCAGTTTGTTGACCTTTGCTTTTAATTCGGCTGTAGTGTCCTTCGTTACCCTTTGGAACTCAGTTTGGTCAGAGAGTATGATGTTCATTTTCGCCAGATATTCGTCTTTTTTAAGAATGACATATATTGGCGACTTGTCACCTCTCCTGACAACTATCTCCTTGTTCTCACGAAGGCTTTTAGCTGCCGCTTTAAGCTCGGGGGACAGTATGGTGCTTCTGTAGTTGCCTCGATTTCTTCCTCCTTCTGCAATAAGTTCTGCTTGTAAGGTATCTTTGGTAGTGACCTTCTTTTGTGTCTCGAGGTCGAATATGTCGTCCAACAGAATTTCCAACTCTACTTTCCGGGCCATTTCACTCGGTCTGGACATAACATGACAGTTTATGCCCAGATTTAGGAGAGTGACTTGGTCCTCAGTGAGGTTAATTCCTGCAAGGTTCAGGAAGCCATCTCTTGGTCGTGGAATTGCCATAGGTCCTCCATATAATGTTGTTAGTTTCTTGATAATCCTTGTTTCAGTGCTGAGGTGATGTTGGTCTGTGAGGATGTCGAGGTGTTGTTCAATGCGGGTACGGATACTATGGTCGATGTTGCTATTTCTCCACTCGTTTGTAGCATGAAGTAGTTGCGTTTTGTTGTCTTTGATTTCATTCTCTGCCTTGTATATCTGATCACGAATCAGATCCTGGCGATATTTTATCGTGAAGGCTTGATTCCTTGCTGCTGGGTCGTGCACTTTAATATTAGTATATTTTGGTAGCAGTCTTTCCTGTAGACATATATTATTAAATATGACCGAAAAAGTAAGATTAATAATTCTAACACGAATTTTCTCAATCTTTCGTACATTACGCTTCACTGTTGGAGGTAAATCAAAAATCACTTCTCCAAAATTCATTTTTATTTCTAGTCTGACGCGACACGGGCGCGTTTCGTAAAACTTATTACATTTTCAAAGACTTCACAAATACACAACTGATTAGAACTTACGTATCTCTGATTTTATATCTACATTTGAGTGAGGTGGGAGGGGTGATGTGGCATTAACACAAGACAGAACAAGAGGGGATATTAATAGGGTATTAAAAGTATCAACACAAGACAGAACAGAAACAATGGGTATTGAATAGAAGTGTTTGTAGAAAGCCTATTGGTCCATATTTCTTGATGCTTCTATATTGGAGCGGAGTCTTGAGGTGGGTAGAATATAGTTGTGCAATAATTGGCTGTTGATTGCTGGTGTTGACTTCTTGATGTGTAGTGCCTCGCAAACGTCAAGCCGCCTGCTATCGCTGTATCTATCGATGATTTCTGTGTTGTTTACTAGGATTTCTCTGGCGATGGTTTGGGTATGGGAAGAGATTATATGTTCCTTAATGGAGCCCTGTTGCTTATGCATCGTTAAACGCCTAGAAAGAGATGTTGTTGTCTTGCCTATATACTGGGTTTTTTTGGAGCTTACAGTCCCCAAGTGGGCATTTGAAGGCATAGACGACGTTAGTCTCTTTTAAAGCGTTCTGTTTTGTGTCTGGAGAGTTTCTCATGAGTAGGCTGGCCGTTTTTCTGGTTTTATAGTAAATCGTCAGAGGATACAACTGACGATTTACTATAAAACCAGAAAAACGGCCAGCCTACTCATGAGAAACTCTCCAGACACAAAACAGAACGCTTTAAAAGAGACTAACGTCGTCTATGCCTTCAAATGCCCACTTGGGGACTGTAAGCTCCAAAAAACCCAGTATATAGGCAAGACAACAACATCTCTTTCTAGGCGTTTAACGATGCATAAGCAACAGGGCTCCATTAAGGAACATATAATCTCTTCTCATACCCAAACCATCGCCAGAGAAATCCTAGTAAACAACACAGAAATCATCGATAGATACAGCGATAGCAGGCGGCTTGACGTTTGCGAGGCACTACACATCAAGAAGTCAACACCAGCAATCAACAGCCAATTATTGCACAACTATATTCTACCCACCTCAAGACTCCGCTCCAATATAGAAGCATCAAGAAATATGGACCAATAGGCTTTCTACAAACACTTCTATTCAATACCCATTGTTTCTGTTCTGTCTTGTGTTGATACTTTTAATACCTATTAATATCCCCTCTTGTTCTGTCTTGTGTTAATGCCACATCACCCCTCCCACCTCACTCAAATGTAGATATAAAATCAGAGATACGTAAGTTCTAATCAGTTGTGTATTTGTGAAGTCTTTGAAAATGTAATAAGTTTTACGAAACGCGCCCGTGTCGCGTCAGACTAGAAATAAAAATGAATTTTGGAGAAGTGATTTTTGATTTACCTCCAACAGTGAAGCGTAATGTACGAAAGATTGAGAAAATTCGTGTTAGAATTATTAATCTTACTTTTTCGGTCATATTTAATAATATATGTCTACAGGAAAGACTGCTACCAAAATATACTAATATTAAAGTGCACGACCCAGCAGCAAGGAATCAAGCCTTCACGATAAAATATCGCCAGGATCTGATTCGTGATCAGATATACAAGGCAGAGAATGAAATCAAAGACAACAAAACGCAACTACTTCATGCTACAAACGAGTGGAGAAATAGCAACATCGACCATAGTATCCGTACCCGCATTGAACAACACCTCGACATCCTCACAGACCAACATCACCTCAGCACTGAAACAAGGATTATCAAGAAACTAACAACATTATATGGAGGACCTATGGCAATTCCACGACCAAGAGATGGCTTCCTGAACCTTGCAGGAATTAACCTCACTGAGGACCAAGTCACTCTCCTAAATCTGGGCATAAACTGTCATGTTATGTCCAGACCGAGTGAAATGGCCCGGAAAGTAGAGTTGGAAATTCTGTTGGACGACATATTCGACTTCGAGACACAAAAGAAGGTCACTACCAAAGATACCTTACAAGCAGAACTTATTGCAGAAGGAGGAAAGAATCGAGGCAACTACAGAAGCACCATACTGTCCCCCGAGCTTAAAGCGGCAGCTAAAAGCCTTCGTGAGAACAAGGAGATAGTTGTCAGGAGAGGTGACAAGTCGCCAATATATGTCATTCTTAAAAAAGACGAATATCTGGCGAAAATGAACATCATACTCTCTGACCAAACTAAGTTCCAAAGGGTAACGAAGGACACTACAGCCGAATTAAAAGCAAAGGTCAACAAACTGATCGAAACTGTGAACGCCAAGAAATCCGGACTCCACCTGCCAAAGATCATTGGGGAATATAAACCTGGATATGCGTATGGAAATGTCAAGACGCACAAGCCTGGAAACCCACTTCGGCCAATCATTAGCCAGATACCCACACCCACGTACAGACTGGCGAAGCGACTCAACGGCCTGCTGACTCCTTATGTTCCTTGCGCCTTCAGCCTGAAGTCTCCAAAGGAATTTGTGGACTTACTGCGGGGCACACGGGCCACAGGGATAAGAGCCTCGTTGGACGTAGAATCGCTGTTTACCAACGTACCTGTGGACGAGACAATCGGAATGATAGCCGACAGAGTGTATCGTGATCCAGCCTGTACTCCTCTTGACATGCCAGAAAGTATTCTGAGGAAACTACTCCAAGCTTGTACTAAAGAGGCACCCTTCTTGAGCCCGGATGGGCACATGTATAAGCAAGTAGATGGGGTCGCCATGGGTTCTCCCCTAGGTGTCCTGTTTGCAAACTTCTACATGGGTACCATCGAGCAAAAAGTCTTAGTCGACATGAACTTGAAACCGGCCATATACTGCAGGTATGTTGACGACATTTTTACACAGGTACCTGATGTCAGACATCTGCAGGAGCTGAAGGAGGCATTTGAGCAGAGTTCCGTGCTGCGTTTCACTTACGAGACGGAAAAGGATGGGAAGCTGCCTTTTCTAGATGTAACAGTCATGGAAAAGGGCGGAGCTTTCCACACTGCAGTCTACACTAAGGAAACAAACATAGGAATGTGCCTAAATGCCAACAGCGACTGCCCTGACAGGTACAAGAGGAGTGTTGTTAACGCATACGTCGACCGTGCTCTCAGCCACAGCTCAGAATGGAAGCAAGTCGACGAAGAACTCTGTAGGGTAAGGCAGGTCCTAGTCAATAACGGCTTTCAATGGTTTCATCGAAGACATCATAAGAAGGAAAGTGAAAAGCCATGCAACCTCTGAAGAGACAACTAACACAACACCTATACCCCCTATTAGACTATTTTACAGGAACTTCTTTTCCACAGCTCATAAAACGGAGGAAAGGGTCCTGAAAGATATTGTTAATAGAAACGTTATCCCTACAGACAAAAATCAGAGGATACAACTGACGATTTACTATAAAACCAGAAAAACGGCCAGCCTACTCATGAGAAACTCTCCAGACACAAAACAGAACGCTTTAAAAGAGACTAACGTCGTCTATGCCTTCAAATGCCCACTTGGGGACTGTAAGCTCCAAAAAACCCAGTATATAGGCAAGACAACAACATCTCTTTCTAGGCGTTTAACGATGCATAAGCAACAGGGCTCCATTAAGGAACATATAATCTCTTCCCATACCCAAACCATCGCCAGAGAAATCCTAGTAAACAACACAGAAATCATCGATAGATACAGCGATAGCAGGCGGCTTGACGTTTGCGAGGCACTACACATCAAGAAGTCAACACCAGCAATCAACAGCCAATTATTGCACAACTATATTCTACCCACCTCAAGACTCCGCTCCAATATAGAAGCATCAAGAAATATGGACCAATAGGCTTTCTACAAACACTTCTATTCAATACCCATTGTTTCTGTTCTGTCTTGTGTTGATACTTTTAATACCCTATTAATATCCCCTCTTGTTCTGTCTTGTGTTAATGCCACATCACCCCTCCCACCTCACTCAAATGTAGATATAAAATCAGAGATACGTAAGTTCTAATCAGTTGTGTATTTGTGAAGTCTTTGAAAATGTATTAAGTTTTACGAAACGCGCCCGTGTCGCGTCAGACTAGAAATAAAAATGAATTTTGGAGAAGTGATTTTTGATTTACCTCCAACAGTGAAGCGTAATGTACGAAAGATTGAGAAAATTCGTGTTAGAATTATTAATCTTACTTTTTCGGTCATATTTAATAAAATATGTCTACAGGAAAGACTGCTACCAAAATATACTAATATATATATACATATATATTGTGACGGAAAAGTGTTGGAATGTTGATGTTCGGCAGTCCTCCAATGGCAGGTGTCAAAGCCTGGTCACACTTTAAACAAAATTATAGACTGCTTGCCTGTTGTCTATGATAAGTTAGAGGGAGGAACACGTAAAACACAAAATATGAACAATGAAACTTTAATATATTTACTTTAAACATAAATGAAAATAAAGACAAATCTCGGGAAGTTAAATTACAGTTAAATAATAAAGAAAATTCAAAGACAATGTGAAATACAAAATACAATGTTAAAATGGTGCTGAGAATATCGGCTATGGCAGAAACCTCCCTTTGTATACGAGCTAATGAGCGAGTATGCCAGAGAGAGGTGTCAATCTTAAGAGCACAAGGAATATTCTGAAGTGGATTGCTGGTCAGGCTCAGACGTCGATTCGTGTAGAGGGCGCTGAGGTGCTGTGTGCAGGTGTGCAGCTGGCGAGTCACCAATCGGAGGCAGGCAAGCTGGTGAAGGGTAGTTAGCTGGTTTGATGACGAGCCGGCGTGAGGAGGGTGTGTGGAGTGGGGGGATCTTGAATATGTTTATATTTAGGTTAGGTTAGGTTAGGTTAGGTTAGGTAGGTTAGGTAGTCGAAAAAACATTAATTCATGAAAACTTGGCTTATTAGGCAAATCGGGCCTTGCAAAGTAGGCTGAGAAGTGCGTTCTGGCTACTAGGTACGACATATATATATATATATATATATATATATATATATATATATATATATATATATATATATATATATATATATGTCGTACCTAGTAGCCGGAACTCACTTCTGAGCCTACTATGCAAGGCCCGATTTGCCTAATAAGCCAAGTTTTCATGAATTAATTGCTTTTCGACTACCTAACCTACCTAACCTAACCTAACCTAACTTTTTCGGCTACCTAACCTAACCTAACCTATAAAGATAGGTTAGGTTAGGTTAGGTAGGGTTGGTTAGGTTCAGTCATATATCTACGTTAATTTTAACTCCAATAAAAAAAAATTGACCTCTTATATAATGAAATGGGTAGCTTTATCATTCCATAAGAAAAAAATTAGAGAAAATATATTATTTCATGAAAACTTGGCTTATTAGGCAAATCGGGCCTTGCATTGTAGGCTGAAAAGTGAGTTCTGGCTACTAGGTACGACATATATATATATATATATATATATATATATATATATATATATATATATATATATATATATATATATATATATATATATATATATATGTCGTACCTAGTAGCCAGAACGCACTTCTCTGCCTACTATGCAAGACTCGATTTGCCTTATAAGCCAAGTTTTCATGAATTAATTGGTTTTCGACTACCTAACCTACCTAACCTAACCTAACTTTTTCGGCTACCTAACCTAACCTAACCTACAAAAATAGGTTAGGTTAGGTTAGGTATGGTTTGTTAGGTTCGGTCATATATCTACGTTAATTTTAATTCAAATAACAAAAAATTGACCTCATACGTAATGAAATGGGTAGCTTTATCATTTCATAAGAAAAAAATTAAAGAAAATATATTAATTCAGGAAAACTTGGCTTATTAGGCAAATCGGGCCTTGCATAGTAGGCCGAGAATTGCATTCTGGCTACTAGGTACGATATATATATATATATATATATATATATATATATATATATATATATATATATATATATATATATATATATATATATATATATATATATATGTATATATATATATATATATATATATATTATATATATATATATATATATATATATATATATATAAGTTTGTGAGGGTACCACCTCTGGTGCCAATGTGGGGACCCATAGTCTCGGAGAAGAAAATAAAAAGTATTCAGAGGAGACCTTGTTGTTTCTCACTGAACACTAATATTATCTTCTCCTACCACCCCCATTCTTTTGTATGTACACATATATATTTACTTTATTTGAACTTTGTTACAAAAAAGGAGTTACATATGGGTTACAAAGATGGTTATCATAGGTTGTCGAGTTCCTCCAGCTCCTCAGATGGCAGGCAGGAACCCTGGATGCAGTGCGCATTTCCCCTCTGTATCGCCACTCTGAGGCGCTGGAAAAGAAAGCTTGCAGCTCTCGGGTCCCTTGTTTTTTCAATGAGCCTAGAACCCAGTTCCTTCAAAAAACTGGTAGCACTTTTACCCTAGGCGCCGAGTGTCTCAGAAGCAATGGGGACAAAATTGTAGTGGTGATCCAGTTCTCTATACTTACGGGATTTGGCTGCTTCCCTGTGGGTGGCAGCGCCACCTGGTTGTGCAACACTGAGGTTAATGTAGGTGTTAGCCAGGGTTGATACGCACGTGTAGTCCCATACCAACTGCTTGCCATTCTTCCAGGGGTTCACTGTGATACCATCTGGGCGACCAATAGGAGCATCAGAGTTACGGGGCGTTAGGTTACGGGGCGTTAGGTAACGGGGCTCTCTTTCAGCTGGGCATCCAGCTGTGGTGAGGCTCCTCTTTATGATGTCGTTAACTTCACTGTGCCTCGAGTGCCATCCCCCTGTGCTTTGGCAGAGTAGGCCATGGTGGCCATACCTGTCAGCCACCACCTCGCCGCAAATACACCTATATCTGGTGTGGATTGGGGCAGCAAGGCGGAGGGCCACAGCAATTCAGAGGGCGTGTGGTGTGAGGCGCGTGCCAGTTGCCGACATTGGGGTTGCTAACAGGAAATCCCCTGCATGTGGTGCTGCTACTGCTGTGAGGCGAGCAATGTCGTGTTGTGTTGTTGCAGCACCCAGGCACTCTGCAGCAACTTGGTCTACAATGGGACCATCCCAGCTGGATTGCTTGTGGGCTTTTGGGGATGGTGGTTGAGGTGATTGGCCTGCACGAGAGGCCCACTCTGTGGCACAGCGTGTAAAATTGGGATCATGTACACCTGCCAGCTGATGTAAGTGGGCAGGTAGAATTTCCTTCACAAGGTCGTCGGATGCTGATAAGGACAGGAAGGCTGGAACAGCGAGTTGCGTTGCTGTTCGAACTCCGAGGCCCCCAAGTCTTACGGGAAGAGAGGCTATATATATATATATATATATATATATATATATATATATATATATATATATATATATATATATATATATATATATATATGTATATATATATATATATATATATATATATATATATATATATATATATATACATATATATATATATATATATATATATATATATATATATATATATATATATATATATATATATATATATATATATATATATATATATATATATAAAAGCGAGGTTAAATATATGAAGATTCTTCCTTGTTTCATTAAATTTATTAAATTTGGCAATACTTTTAAGAATCTTACAATAAAAATTATTCTCAACAATTATCATAATGACATTAACCAAATCAGCCATTGCAGTTTCTAATATTGCAATAGCAACTTTCGTGGTAAGTCATATATCACAAAGAAAAACAATGGATACCCTTCAACAAGGAATAGGAAGTAAATATTTTAAAAACATAATTATTCAGAATGAACCGTGGAAAAATATACCTCCCAATTTCCCCAAAGCTTTCTTAGATGAAAAGCCTTACGATTTTCAAGTAAAATTTACAACGCTAGGTTGCAACATGCTAAAATGTTATTACGATGTAAAAACTGACTGTCGACTGGGATCGGGATCAGCTATTTTAATTAATGAACGTGAATATGCCTGTAGTGAAGCATGTTATGCAGTTTATAATGAGGAGCTTGAATTTCTTCAAGATTGATTTGGTAATGATTTAACGTCTGTTCTAAATAATACAGTAACAGAAAATCATCCTTTCTCTAAACTTATTCCCTTTGAAACTTGGTCAATTCACGTCAAGAAATCTAATGAAGATTTCTGTGGGGTACAGTTATCTGCCCTTAAGACATTGGCTCTAAGACCTTCTAGTCGATGGAGTCCTTCCGATGAAAACGATGCACAATCTTATCAAAAGAACCCCATTGCCTATGCGAAAAATCGAAATACATCTCAACTGAGAAAAGATGCAGCTGGCTTAATCGATGCTCCACCACTGTCCTGGAATATTCAGTATCAGAATATAAACTTCAATCCAATATATTGTAAACGCTTTCGTAAATACTACGATAGTCAGATAGATCAATGCCATAGTCATGTCCACCGCCAGATATTGGGTTTTATACTTGGTACACAAATTGTTAACCAATTCAGTGATGATGAATTAGTGGACGTATTTGCTCTCACGGGAGGGAGTAGCATTCTTATAGATGAATGGGGCAAGCAAGATTATATGGATGCTAAAAGAGGTTGTAGCGAAAAAGTTGCTCCAGAGTCAATACTCGAAAAAGAATTATTTGTCGACAAGGCAGATGTAGTGGTATCGTCTGAAAATGTGTCACTCATTGAGCAGTATACTACTCCTTATAATTCTTTGGATGTTATAATAAATCATTTAGACTCTGAATTTTCTGATTTATTAACATTATTAAAAGATGGAGCCATTACTATGACCGAAATTGAAGTTACATCTAGAGTGCCTAAAATCATTTCAAGATTGTTAAATTATTTCTCAGGAAACATCCTCCGTGATGCTCTTCAAGAAGTATTGTCAGTAATGATGGCCGGAGCGTCAGCTCAACAAATGGTAGTTCAACTTTTGGTGATGATCATTCACTCATCTACGGTCGAAATGGGCATTCAATTTTTAATCCGGCTTTTATCTGGTCTCTCGACTTCATTATCAGTTATTTTATCAGTGGGACTAGTGTTGTTACCATTAGAATGATATTTATCTATCAATAATATTGAAGAGTCTAATAAAGAAATAACCCACGCTACATTAAATAACATTCGCAAGGAAATGATTCATAAATTGTTGGAACAGGACATAAATTTGGGTCAATATATTAAACTGGAGCCTCCACAATCTGTAACCACCCCGCAAATATCACCATATATGATATATTTGTCTGCAATATATGAAATAATTCGTCTTTACCCTCAATGTACAAACATAATTGCTATGGATGGGACGACCACAAATTATCTAGAGGAAGGCAAGATGATTTTAGACCTGCTTAATCAGTTTGAGGTAAACAGTCTGGGCCAAGCAATTACTCATAAGCTTTAATTCTGAAACTTACGAGAAAGATACTAAAGTGATCGATATGAGTCACCATATAATTCATGAAGCAAAATATAAACATTATCCCATTCAAACGGCAGAATTTGAAATACACGAGGTGGAAAATTTAATTTCAAGTTCAAAATGGGATATATTAATTTTATGTTTAGCTTTGATATTTTTAATAATAAGTCTGCTCCTCTTTAAGAACCAACCATATAATTATTATGCACTAGGTATAAGTAGTTTCTTTTATATTTGTTGGTCTCTTTCTACACCATGGTTTGGTTAGATTGACTTGTTTGAATAGTATAAGAAGACATCAGGTCAATCTTTGAAGAAAGAAAAAATAGGATGAATGGGGTAAAAAAATTGTCATAACATATTAATGTACTGTAACTTTGTTATATCCCTAGGAAACAACAAGATCACTCAAGTTTTAAAACTACATTATCTAAAGAATAAAAACTCATACAGCTTGAGGTAATCTATGGCAACATTGATGATTTAGTTTATAAAACAGTTCCCAAATAGATTATCTGTCTTTATTTTTTAATTGAAGGCTACCACGGCTCCTAATTTTTTTGGGGGGGATATTTACAAAATTCCTTTCTCTAATGAGTTGACTCCTTACCATCAACATCCTCTGATTTATTTTCAACTATTCCTCCCCTTATAATGTTTACATGTCTATCCCTTTGATTCTTTTTCTCTGTTAATGCCTCGACTTGTCGCCTGCCTTGGGTCTTATCTTTTGCCCTTTGTTTTGCGTCTTTTAATTTTGTTTTATCTCTTTTTTGTGTGGTTGTATTCTCAACAGTTTCAGGCGAAGAAACTTTCTGAGAGGCGATTGTTTTTAAATGCTGTCATCACCCAATACACTTTCGTACTTAACATTAAGGTTTTTAAGGAACCAAGACTTTTCTGCTTCCATATTAGCCTCATGCAATAACACATTCCATTTTAAATTCTTCTTTTCGTTATCTATAGACCCTATTTGATTATTATCCTCATTGTTGCTTATTGAATATGTACCATTTATCAGGGTCAATTTACTAATATTGTATAGAATCGGGAAAACGGGTGCTATTTCTATAGCTTCATTTATCATCGGTATGTTTAATATTTCAGATAGCATTTCTTGGTGGTTATACATTTCTCGTGAAAAATGAAGGTTTAATTGAATGGAACGCTGAAGAATATTATCGTTTATTACCATGACAAGATTCTTATAGAACTGGGCGCAGAATATAAATTCGAAGATATGATTTGAAAGTGAAATAAATAATTGCATCATTTCAGATTTGGCTATTTCATTCCTGCAAAACGTTTCTCTTATTGAATATTTGTCGAATGCTGATCTCAAATACTTATTGTAGCATGTCCCGGCCAAGTAAGCATCGGGCTGAGTAGTGACGGCTTGGATGATCGAAGTGAATTTATTCATTGGAGTTTCTTCGAATTCTATGGGGTCCACCGAAGTCTCATCATGGTTAATCATCGACAAATGCATAATTGTCTCATTTAATTTTGAAAGCATTTGTTTGTTGGAATCCTGGAGACTGGCGTTTATCTGTTGAATGGTCAACAGGTTAGAAGTTTTTGTTTCATTTCTTTCTTGTAAGGTCTTAATATTTAACTCCTTTTGTTGTTGTAAAGCCTGTATTTCATGAATATCATCAGAAGGGAACTTGCGAATCACGTTCAAGATATTGTAATAAAAGTGTTGTACATTATTTGCCTTCAAATCTCGCCTTATTTCTCTCTGGAATAATGTATATATAATAGTAATGAATGTATAAACTTTTATAACTTCCTCATTAGTCCCTTTATGATCTTTATCCAGGTCAACAATTTGTCTTATTATAATTTCTTTAACTAAAACTATTGATGCCACCGTGTCTATTAACAATTTAGCAACATAATTAGGTTTGTCTAATTGGCGTTTTAAATGATAATTTTCATTTACATAGGGCATTATTTGACGTTCGTGTTCATATACTGTTTCATCGATAATATTAGTTTTAAATTTTTCTAATATTTGATTAAATAAATTTCTTTCTTCCTCGTTAGTAAAAATATTAAGTATATTACTATTTTGGTGGATCATTATTATTAATATAATTTAAATGGGAAATCCTGTCTCTAATGTCCTTTTCCCGTTCTTCGTGAATGTAGTTATCATGTTCGGTATTCAACTGATGAATGAACTTATTTATTATTGCTTCCATTTGTAATTTTCTTGTTGCTTTCGATTCATCATCATCTAAAAGAAATATGGTTGAAAACAATAAATTATATCGCTATTCGATAATGTAGGTTTTGTATAAAGTCGCTCTAATGTTTCAATATTATATTTATTTGCTTCATTTATATTCTTTACTAATGTATTGTATTCATCATACTTTATTTTTTTAGAATTTTCACAATCAAGTAGTTTTTGTTGGCATTCCTCAACATAATGTTTTTGTGACACTAATAGCTTATTATATTCTTCTTGGTCTGATTGTTTATCATAGTTGCATTTATGTAGGGCTTGTTGGCATTCCAGAAATTGCATATTCTGGATCCTTATATCGTTTTCGCATGCGGCTAACTTTAGTTGGTATTCCTTAAGAGACATTAAATTTGTATTTATTTTCCTATTTAATTATTCTTGTTGTTGACGACTTATAGTTAATTGTTCATGTGCACTTTTTAGTTCCTTCTTGTGTGTAACATATTTAGATAATTTTCTAGCATTATTTGAATTTAATAAATCGGTTAGTTTTTCTTTATCATTAGCTAAGTCTTTGATTTGTTTTTCTTTGCCTTCAGAGATATGTTGAAATTGTCTGTTTTTCTCATCTTACATTAATGCATATTCTGTTTCACATTGTTTCTTTTCATCATCATATTGGATTCTAAACTTCATTAATTCAGTATTGTTTCGATCCTCTAGGCTATTTTTCAATTTACTTTGATTAACTTGAAGAGTTGATTTTTCCTTCTTTAAATTCTCTATTTCATTTTCTTGGTCTCCAAATTTCTCTGAGAGCTGCACAATAGTAAGTTCTAAATCTCTCATTTTTGTATTTAAATCTGTAATTGCGGCATTTTGATTTCCACATTTAATTTCTAATTCACTTTTTTCATTCTCGCGTTCATTATATTTTGTATTTAAATAAGCTATTGTTTTTTTTTGTTGATTCTAACTTTTAACAGGATATGTTTCGGTTATTAATTTAATATATCCATCGGAGATAGTAAACAAATGAAGCATTTTATTCAATAATAGAATCATTCTTTTATCATCATCATTCATAACAACAAAATTTCATATAAGAGTTTTTATGAATATACGTTCTCTTAAACCCGAGGAACCGTCGTCTGTGAATGTTATAGCATTCAAGATTGTTTTAAAACTTTCACTCATTTTTTAAATTATAGGTTTAATAGAATTCTACGATTAGGTGACAAAAATTAAGCAAGAAAACGAAGGATGAGTGGACTGCATTTTCTTGGACTGTCGGAAAGCCTTTGACACAGAGGCTGGTACATAAGTTGAAGAAACAGGTAAAAGAAACTGGTAGGGTGCTAATAAGTGACAAGGGACTGTCTTAGCAATATGGGTGAGACCTCCGATTGGCATAGTAAAGCCACCAGTGGAGTCCCACAAGGCTTTGTACTCACTATATTCACAAGTCGTTTTAGTGAGGGATGGGCGCTCACAAGAAATGCCAGCCCCACTTACTGTAGGGTGTGGTGGGGATCATCGCCTGGCGGGCCAGGTAAACGATCGCGTGTTTTCTTTTAGAGAAACTCATGAAATCTCAAATGGAAACGAACTGTAGATTATTATTTGTAATGTGCCTAATAGCTTATCCAAGACCCCAACTGCTTCTTATAATGATGCGATCATCTATGAAAAACCGAGGGAATTGTAATATATTATTATTATAATTTATAATATATATAGTACATTATAATTTATAATATATATAGTACATTATAATTTATAATATATATAGTACATTATAATTTATAATATATATAGTACATTATAATTTATAATATATATAGTACATTATAATTTATAATATATATAGTACATTATAATTTATAATATATATAGTACATTATAATTTATAATATATATATATACATATATTATATTATAGAAT
This sequence comes from Procambarus clarkii, assembly GCF_040958095.1. Taxonomy (NCBI): domain Eukaryota; kingdom Metazoa; phylum Arthropoda; class Malacostraca; order Decapoda; family Cambaridae; genus Procambarus; species Procambarus clarkii. The sequence goes on from NC_091155.1 coordinate 5,966,296, forward strand.
TATGTATATTTTTACTGAAGGAAAGTGAGGTCGGAGATATGAGGATGTCTCTTTCCATTTTGATTAAACTTTAATTGTTTTAAGAATCTTACTCATCCGGTATCAGAATAAGTTGTTTGTAAACAATCTTCAATAATTGAATGAAGAGCATGTATGAAACAATGGAGGTAATTGAGGAATTTTATAAATCCTTAAACATTTTTAAAAATTTTCATGTATCTGTTGTACACATTTTTTTTAGTTTTTCTTATTTTATATGGAGGGGGGGGGGGGTAATCATTAAAGTACTATATAAAAATGACCCAATAATTTTCAGATTCTTCTCATCAGCAAATACAACAGTCCAATGTAACTTTACAGTCTACTACATCATTACCAACATTTCAGCCACAACATCACAAAGAAAGGCCCCCGAAAATAAATAATGAGAAGAAATATTATGAATGTTCAGGTTGCAATAAAATACTCAGATGGCTATGCTTCTTAAAGAGTCATATGAGAGTTCATACGGGCAAAAAACCTTACAAGTGTACTACATGTGGGGAAAAATTTAGATGGCTATGCATCTTAAAGATACATATGAGAGTTCATACTGGCGAAAAACCTTACAAGTGTACTACATGTGGGGAAAAATTTAGATGGCTATGCATCTTAAAGATACATATGAGAGTTCATACTGGCGAAAAACCTTACAAGTGTACTACATGTGGGGAAAAATTCAGAGGGTTACGCACCTTAAAGATACATATGAGAGTTCATACAGGCGAAAAACCTCACAAGTGTACTACATGTAGGAAAATTTCTAGTTTTAAATCAAGTTTGATTAGACTTTTGGTAGTACATACAGAGAAGAACCCCTTTAAGTGTCCTATGTACAGTAAACATTTTAAAGATAAAAATAATTTGAAGACACATCAGAAAATCCATAATGGTGAGAAACCTCTTAAGTGTTCTACATGTGCTAAAGAATTCTTCTACCCTACTAGTCTGAAAAAGCGTCTAAAAATCCATACTGTTGAGAAACCCTTTATATGTCCTACATGTGCTAAAGAATTCTTCTACCCTACAAGTCTGAAAAATCATCTAAAAATCCATACTGGTGAGAATCCCTTTAAATGTCCTACATGAGCTAAACGATTCATCTTCCCTACTAATCTGAAAAATCATTTGAAAATCCATACTGGTGAGAGACCTTTTAAGTGCCCTAAATGTGCTATAGGATTCATCCAATATATAAATAAGAAAAATCATCTTAATAGATATCATCAGGAGAATCTTTAAAGATTTGTTTTCATTCATCAAGGAAACAAATGTGGAAACAAATAAGTACAACAGATAAATTAACATGTTTTAAAATGTTAAAAGATTTATAAAATTTCAATGCCTCTTTTCATATTGCCCGTTAGTTTACCACGATACGTTAATGGGCTTACTATATAATAAAATATCCTATCCCCCCCTTTAATATTTAATATCTAATAAATGGAGAATTTTATATAATGTTCTATAATAACCGTGAGTGTTGAAAAACAAGCTTCAACCAATTTAAATTATACGCTCATACTCTCTTTTTTAAGTATATATAATAATACAGTATATGTAAATATTTCATATATTATTATTATTATTATTATTATTAAAAAACAGGGATTTAGATGGGTTAAGATGTTATGAGGCCTATTCCTTTAGCTATCACTTTGATGACGTCGACACTGTCTACATCCTGCTATGTCTTCCTGACGAACCTTTACTTACTTGATTCTACACAAATACACCCTACTCTCTAATATATAATAAAAAAATCTATTGCTTACTTGTCCAAGTAGACAGATAACCTTCTCTAACAAGCTTAAAAATCACGAGCTCTGCAAACTTGGTCAACTGCGATGAGAGCCCTGTATATTTGGCCAAATAGTGAGTTCTGGCTATTAGGTATAACATATATATAAATATATATATACCAAGCTTATACTAAAGAGGCACCCTTCTTGAGCCCGGATGGGCACATGTATAAGCAAGTAGATGGGGTCGCCATGGGTTCTCCCCTAGGTGTCCTGTTTGCAAACTTCTACATGGGTACCCTCGAGCAAAAAGTCTTAGTCGACATGAACTTGAAACCGGCCATATACTGCAGGTATGTTGACAACATTTTTACACAGGTACCTGATGTCAGACATCTGCAGGAGCTGAAGGAGGCATTTGAGCAGAGTTCCGTGCTGCGTTTCACTTACGAGATGGAAAAGGATGGGAAGCTGCCCTTTCTAGATGTAACAGTCATGGAAAAGAGCGGAGGTTTCCACACTGCAGTCTACACTAAGGAAACGAACATAGGAATGTGCCTAAATGCCAACAGCGACTGCCCAGACAGGTACAAGAGGAGTGTTGTTAACGCATATGTCGACCGTGCTCTCAGCCACAGCTCAGAATGGAAGCAAGTCGACGAAGAACTCTGTAGGGTAAGGCAGGTCCTAGTCAACAACGGCTTCTCCAATGGTTTCGTCGAAGACATCATAAGAAGGAAAGTGAAACGCCATGCAACCTCTGAAGAGACAACTAACACAACACCTATACCCCCTATTAGACTATTTTACAGGAACTTCTTTTCCACAGCTCATAAAATGGAGGAAAGGGTCCTGAAAGATATTGTTAATAGAAACGTTATCCCTACAGACAAAAATCAGAGGATACAACTGACGATTTACTATAAAACCAGAAAAACGGCCAGCCTACTCATGAGAAACTCTCCAGACACAAAACAGAACGCTTTAAAAGAGACTAACGTCGTCTATGCCTTAAAATGCCCTCTTGGGGACTGTAAGCTCCAAAAAACCCAGTATATAGGCAAGACAACAACATCTCTTTCTAGGCGTTTAACGATGCATGAGCAACAGGGCTCCATTAAGGAACATATAATCTCTTCCCACAACCAAACCATCGCCAGAGAAATCCTAGTAAACAACACAGAAATCATCGATAGATACAGCGATAGCAGGCAACTTGACGTTTGCGAGGCACTACACATCAAAAAGTCAACACCAGCAATCAACAGCCAATTAATGCACAACTATATTCTACCCACCTCAAGACTCTGCTCCAATATAGAAGCATCAAGAAATATGGACCAATAGGCTTTCTACAATCACTTCTATTCAATACCCATTGTTTCGTGTTCTGTCTTGTGTTGATGAATTTAATACCCTATTAAATACCACCTCACCCCATCCACCTCACTCAAATGTAGATATAAACAAATCGGAGATGTGTAAGTTCTATTCAGTTGTGTATGTGTAACTAAAGTCTTTGAAAATGTAATAAGTTTTACGAAACGTGCTCAAGTGTCGCGTCAGACCAGAAATAAAAATGAATTTTGGAGAATTGATTTTTGAATTACCCCCAACAGTGAAAAGAAATGTACGAAAGATTGAGAAAATTCGTGTTAGAATTATTAATCTTACTTTTTCGGTCATATTTAATAATATATGTCTACAGGAAAGACTGCTACCAAAATATACTAATATTAAAACGCACGACCCAGCAGCAAGGAATCAAGCCTTCACGATAAAATATCGCCAGGATCTGATTCGTGATCAGATATACAAGGCAGAGAATGAAATCAAAGACAACAAAACGCAACTACTTCATGCTACAAACGAGTGGAGAAATAGCAACATCGACGAAAGTATCCGTACCCACATTGAACAACACCTCGACATCCTCACAGACCGACATCACCTCAGCACTGAAACAAGGATTATCAGGAAACTAACAACGTTATATGGAGGACCTATGGCAATTCCACGACCAAGAGATGGCTTCCTGAACCTTGCAGGAATTAACCTCACTGAGGACCAAGTCACTCTCCTAAATCTGGGCATAAACTGTTACGTTATGTCCAGACCGAGTGTGATGGCCCGGAAAGTGGAGTTGGAAATTCTGTTGGTCGACATATTCGACCTCGAGACACAAAAGAAGGTCACTACCAAAGATACCTTACAAGCAGAACTTATTGCGGAAGGAGGAAAGAATCGAGGCAATTACAGAAGCACCATACTCTCCCCCGAGCTCAAAGCGGCAGCTAAAAGCCTTCGTGAGAACAAGGAGATAGTTGTCAGGAGAGGTGACAAGTCGCCAATATATGTCATTCTTAAAAAAGACGAATATCTGGCGAAAATGAACCTCATACTCTCTGACCAAACTAAATTCCAAAGGGTAACAAAGGACACTACAGCCGAATTGAAAGCAAAGGTCAACACACTGATTGAAACTGTGAACGCCAAGAAATCCGGACTCCACCTGCCAAAGATTATTGGGGAATATAAACCTGGATATGCGTATGGAAATGTCAAGACACACAAGCCTGGAAACCCACTTCGGCCAATCATTAGCCAGATACCCACACCCACGTACAGACTGGCGAAGTGACTCAACGGCCTGCTGACTCCTTATGTCCCTTGCGCCTTCAGCCTGAAGTCTACAAAAGAATTTGTTGACTTACTGCGGGGCACACGGGCCACAGGGATAAGAGCCTCGTTGGACGTAGAATCACTGTTCACCAACGTACCTGTGGACGAGACAATCGGGATGATAGCCGACAGAGTGTATTGTGATCCAACCTGTACTCCTCTTGACATACCAGAGAATATTCTAAGGAAACTACTCCAAGCTTGTACTAAAGAGGCACCCTTCTTGAGCTCGGATGGGCACATGTATAAGCAAGTAGATGGG
>NC_091155.1:5976020-5986020 GCF_040958095.1 Procambarus clarkii
AGATAGGTTAGGTTAGGTTAGGTAGCCAAAAAAGTTAGGTTAGGTAGGTTAGGTAGTCGAAAAACAATTAATTCATGTAAACTTGGATTATTAGGCAAATCGGGCCTTGCATAGTAGGCTGAGAAGTGCATTCAGGCTACTATTTACGACATATATATATATATGTCGTACCTAGTAGCCAGAACTCACTTCTCAGCCTACTATTCAAGGCCCGATTTGCCTAATAAGCCAAGTTTTCCTGAATTAATATATTTACTATAATTTTTTTCTTATGAAATGATAAAGCAACCCTTTTCTCTATGTATGAGGTCAATTTTTTTTATTACAGTTAAAATTAACGTAGATATATGACCGAACCTAACCAACCCTACCTAACCTAACCTAACCTATATTTATAGGTAAGGTTAGGTTAGGTAGCCAAAAAAAGCTAGGTTAGGTTAGGTTAGGTAGGTTAGGTAGACGAAAAAACATTAATTCATGAAAACTTGGCTTATTAGGCAAATCGGGCCTTGAATAGTAGGCTGAGAAGTGCGTTCTGGCTATTAGGTACGACATATATATATATATATATATATATATATATATATATATATATATATATATATATATATATATATATATATATATATATATATATATATATATATATATATATATTTATATATATATATATATATATTATATATATATATATATATATATATATATATATATATATATATATATATATATATATATATATATATATATATATATATATATATATATATATATGTCGTACCTAGTAGCCAGAACGCACTTTTCAGCCTACTATGCAAGGCCCGATTTGCCTAATAAGCCAAGTTTTCCTGATTTAATATATTTTCTCTATTTGTTTCTTATGAAATGATAAAGCTACCCATTTCATTATATATGAGGTCAATTTGTTTTTATTGGAGTTAAAATTAAAGTAGATATATGACCGAACCTAACCAACCCTACCTAACCTAACCTAACCTATCTTTATAGGTTAGGTTGGGTTAGGTAGCCGAAAAAGTTAGTTTAGGTTAGGTTAGGTAGGTTAGGTAGTCGAAAAACAATTAATTCATGAAAACTTGGCTTATTAGACAAATCGGGCCTTGCATAGTTGGCTGAGAAGTGCGTTGTGGCTACCAGGTACGACATATATATATATGAATATATATATATGTAGCCAGAATATATATATATATATATATATATATATATATATATATATATATATATATATATATATGTCGTACCTAGTAGCCAGAACTCACTTCTCAGCCTACTATTCAAGGCCCGATTTGCCTAATAAGCCAAGTTTTCCTGAATTAATATATTTACTATAATTTTTTTCTTATGAAATGATAAAGCAACCCTTTTCTCTATGTATGAGGTCAATTTTTTTTTATTGGAGTTAAAATTAACGTAGATATATGACCGAACCTAACCAACCCTACCTAACCTAACCTAACCTATATTTATAGGTAAGGTTAGGTTAGGTAGCCACAAAAAGCTAGGTTAGGTTAGGTTAGGTAGGTTAGGTAGACGAAAAAACATTAATTCATGAAAACTTGGCTTATTAGGCAAATCGGGCCTTGAATAGTAGGCTGAGAAGTGCGTTCTGGCTATTAGGTACGACATATATATATATATTTATATATATATATATATATATATATATATATATATATATATATATATATATATATATATATATATATATATATATATATATATATATATGTTGTACCTAGTAGCCAGAACTCACTTTTTGGCCTACTATTCAAGGCCCGATTTGCCTAATAAGCCAAGTTTTCCTGAATTAATATATTTTTTCTAATTTTTTTCTTATGAAATGATAAAGCTACCCATTTCGTTATGTATGAGGTCAATTTTTTTTATTGGAGTTAAAATTAACGTAGATATATGACCGAACCTAACCAACCCTACCTAACCTAACCTAACCTATCTTTATAGGTTAGGTTTGGTTAGGTAGCCGAAAAAGTTAGGTTAGGTTAGGTTAGGTAGGTTAGGTAGTCGAAAAACAATTAATTCATGAAAACTTGGCTTATTAGGCAAATCGGGCATTGCATAGTAGGCTGAGAAGTGCGTTCTGGCTACTAGGTACGACATATATATATATATATATATATATATATATATATATATATATATATATATATATATATATATATATATATATATATATATATATATATATATATATATATATATATATATATATATATATATATATAGTGACGGTAAAGCGTTGGTGTTCGGCTGTTTCAAAAGCTAGGGGCAGGGCCTCTTCACATAATAAAAAAAGAGAAAGTTTGTCCTTTCGTCTGTGGTAAGGTAATGGGAAGACACACAAAACACAAGTATATAAACAATGAAATTTTAATTACTCTAAAAAACAAGACATGAATAAAGTTAATCACATAAAAATATGCAAGATAAGTCAACAAACAAAATAACATGAATAATCACTGGCAAATGAAAAGTTACGTTAAGACAAGTAAGTTACAGTGATAGCAAAATAAGATATAAGTGGTGCTGGAATACTGGCTTCGAGCTGCCACCTCCCTTAGTACACGAAAGCCAAGGCTTAGTCTACCAGAGAGAGATGTCAACTGCTTGGGGCACTGAGATATTCTGACGATACTGGCGCACCGCAGCCCAGACGTCGACTTGTGGTGGAGGCGGAGGGCAGGTGCGACGGGACACCAGCCAATCAGCGACAGGCAGGCAGAGGAAGAGCAGTTAGCTGGTTACGGCGGTGGTAGCAGGTGTCACGGTGTGCTGGATACGATTTGCTCTCTGGGCAAAACGTTTGGCGCTACTTAGTGGACGTATTTTCTATATTATCTTGTATATTGACGTACTTATGTAGGGAAGAGCAGGCTCAATCTCTCTTGAAAGAGATTATCATCACAACTCTCCCCCGAAGCCTGCGGTTCTGGAAGAAGTTACGTCCTCATGTGGTGGAGTAATAGGTGGAGTTGCTTCTACTTCATAGACTCTGGAGAGGGCGTCGGCTATGATGTTGTCAGAACCCTTGATATAGCGGATCTCCAGGTTGAAATCTTGTAGATATAAAGCCCATCGTAGAAGACGCTGGTTAGTGAATTGGGCTTGATGTAAGAAGCGGAGAGGATTGTGGTCTGAGAAGATGGTGGTAGACCTGGCACCTTGTAGGTATGGAGCAAAGTGCTGGAGATTCAGGACGATGGACAGTAGCTCCTTTTCAATAGTGCTGTAGTTCCTCTGGTGGGGTTTCAACTTGTAGCTGTAGTAGCTGACAGGTAGAACCTCCTCGCCTCGTTGCTGCATCAGGACACCACCAATGCCGGTACCACTGGCGTCGACATGAAGGACGAAAGGCTTGGTGATATCTGGCGAGGCGAGAATGGGATTAGAACAGAGGAGGAATTTGAGTTGTTCGAAAGCAACGGTTTGCTGCATTGTCCAATTATACCGTTGCTTGGGACTGGTTAAAATGATTAATGGCGTGGCTACCGTACTAAAATTTCTCACAAACCTACGGTAGTAGGAGGCAAGACCAAGGAAGCGCAGGAGCTGCTTCCTGGTGGTAGGCTGTGGATAATGCTGGATGGCTTGAGTGTGTGTGTGTCTAACGGAGCTAGGCTGCCACTCCCAATTACATGACCCAGATAACGCACTTTACCTTTGGCAAAAGTGGACTTGCCCAGGTTGATGGTGAGGCCGGCTGTCAGGAGCTTGGCGAACAGTCGTTGCAGCTGGAGCAGATGTTCGCTCCAGGTGTTGGATGCTACGACGATATCATCCAAATAGGCGTAGGTGTTATCCAAGCCCTGGATGACGCGGTTGACAGCTCTCTGAAAGGTGGCCGGGGCATTACATAGTCCGAAAGGAAGGCGTTCATATCTGAAAAGTCCAAAGGAAGTGATAAAGGCAGATATTTCTTTGGCTCGCTCTGTTAGACACACTTGGTAATACCCCTTAAGCAAGTCCACTTGGGACAAGTACTGTGCATTACCAATGGCGTCAAGAATGTCATCTATCCTTGGCAAGGGGTATGCATCCCTGACAGTCACATTATTTAACTTACGGTAGTCAGTGCAAAGTCTCACCTTACCTTGGGGTTTTGGCACCAAGATACAGGGTGAGGCCCAGGGGGACTCACAAGGTGTAGCCAGTCCATGATCCAAGAGGTACTGCACCTCAGCACGCATGACTTCCTTCTTGCTAGGGCTGATTCGGGAGAAGGGTTGACGAATCGGCCGGGTGTCAGGGAGCAGTTGGATGTCGTGCTGGGTAACATTACACTCTTTGGGGTCATCTCGGAACAACTCCTGATGTTCTTTGAAGATCTTGACGAGAGGTGCACTATGATTGTCCTGAAAATAGTTGGGAAGATCAGTAAGGATTTCCGAATTAGAAAGCGCTAACTCCTTGTCAGTGCTTTCGGGAGGAGAAGCAGGGAAGGTCTCACTGTGGATGTATGGCTCTTTAAATGAAGAGTAATTAGTCATGACAGTGGGAGGAGTACCGTTATATAGCTTCAGGAGGTTGACGTGGCACAACTGGGTCTTCCGCCGCCTGTCTGGAGTCTCTAGAACGTAGTTATGGTTGTTTCTGCACTCCTTGATGCGGTAGGGTCCTGAAAACCTGTTTTGTAAAGGAGAGCCTGGGATAGGAAAATAAGCAAGTACGAAGTCTCCCGGTTTAAATTTTCTTAATTTGCTGGTCTGGTCGTAATGAGTCTTCATCCTCTCCTGTGCTTTCAATAGATTATCTTGGGCAAAACTGTGGACTCTCTCTAGAATGTGTTGTAGGTTTTGAAGAAACTGGGGCACATTCTGATGCTCACTGAAGGTGGCATCACGTAGAGAGTCTTTGAAAGCCTTGAGGGGAGTACGGCACTTACGTCCGTAGAGCATCTCATAAGGAGATACTCCTAGGGATTCATTGGGAAGACTTCAATATATACACATTATAAGGTCGATTTGCTTATCCCAATCCATAGAGGTTTCATTACAAAACTTCTTCAGGAGTGCTTTAATAGTCTGATGACTACGCTCAAGAGAACCCTGTGAAGCAGGATGATAGGGGCTGGACAATACCTGTTTGATGTTGAATTCCTCCAGTGTCCTCTTGAAGAGATCACTGGTGAAGTTGGTGCCACAGTCGCTCTGAACCTCCCTTGGAAATCCATACTGGGTGAAGATCTTCAATAAGTGTTTCACAACCGTAGCAGCCGTAATGTTCTTTACTGGAACTGCTATGGGGAATCTGGTGGTAAGATACAGGATGGTTAAGATATAGGCGTTACCTGAACTGGTCCGAGGTAAAGGACCAACACAGTCTATAATAAGTCTGTGGAAAGGTTCCGCAGGCACCTGTATGGGAGTCAGTGGTGCTCTGGGAATAGAGATGTTCGGTTTACCTGCCATCTGACATGTATGACACTGTTTGACGTACTGTTTGACGCTATTTACCATACCTGGCCAGTAGTAGTCTTGACGGATTCCATGGTAAGTCTTGTTAAATCCGTAGTGGGAGAGTGCTCCGTGGGCCAGGTGTAGAATAGTGGGCCGCAGGCTGGCAGGAATCACTAGTTGTTCGACGTTGGCCCAATCGTCCTCCTCCTTCAGTTTACTGGGTCTATATCTGCGGTAGAGCAACTCGTTCTCTAGGAAGAACCCAGGAATACTGTCGGGTTGAGTCTCAGCCTGGAAAAATAATGGTGTCAAGGTAAGATCTTCCTTCTGTAACTTACGGAACTCCAACTTGGTCAGATTCGGGGGTAGTTTCTGAGGGTCTTGAGGGACAGCGGTAGCAGTAGAGTCAGCTGGCTGTGGTCGTGCAGCTTGTGCACGGGTGGTCACTAAAACCGGAGGAGAAACTTCATCACTCTCTTGAACCTTTGCTGGAACATACTCAAAAATGGGATTATCCATCACAGAGATACACACCTGGGGTTTGTCCATGACGATCAGGTTGATCGGTTGCAGGTCTTCTGCCAAGTCGTTGCCCAGGAGAAGTTGCACTCCAGGCATGGGAAAAGGCTTTTCCCTGATGGCGACTTGGACTTCTCCGCTCACGAAGGGACAATCCAGGTGGACTCTGGCGAGAGGATAAGGAGTGGTAGCAGTGAGGTCAGTGATGAAGACAGTTTCTCTGGTGTAGGAGATGTTGGGCACAGCCGACTTCAAAATAATCGATTGAAGAGCCGCTGTGTCCCTCAAGATCTTCAATTTGAAACGTCCCTCCGGATTTGAACCGTTGGCAGAGACAGTTCCAGTATACAGGTGTTTACTGAAAAGAGAAAGATCATTAACATGAACACCAACATTCATCACAGGCTTACCGGACTTAGGAGGAGTCTGTTTGGGTTTTGGCGTTTCGGTGGTTCCTTTGTATTGAGACTTACCACATTTATCTATGGTATGTCCATAGAGTCTACAATACTTACAGTACAATTGCGAGCCAGCTTGATCGGTACTCACTTTCTCGTAACTGTACCACGACCTCTTACTGGAAGATGGTTCTGGTGTCAGCTGGTGGATGAGGCTGTAAGTGTCAGCCGACTTAGCACACTTTAGGTAGTCGGTTTCTTCTTTATCTGCTAAATATAGACGGACAGGAGGCGGCACACGCCTCAAGAATTCTTCAACTAGCATGAGGTTGACGAGTTCTGCAAAGGTAGAGACATGTGCTGCTTCCAGCCATTTCATAAAATATCTCCTTTTGGTATTAGCAAACTCGAGAAAGGTAGTGGTACTTGCCTTCAGGTGGTCACGGAATTTCCTTCGATAACTTTCGGTGGAGAGAAGGTAGGCGTCCAACACTGCTTGTTTCAGAGTCTGGTAGTCATTCTCAGACGCCAAAGTACTGAGTGTAACTGCAGCTCTACCTGTAAGATGTACTCTGAGAAGGGTTGCCCAGTGGTCGGCAGGCCAACTAAGTTGATTAGCAAGGGTTTCAAAGGTGGTGAAAAACACATCAACTTCTGTTTCTACGAATGGTGGCATTAACTTACTTGCATGTGATATATTGAAACTGATGGGAAGATTGGCGGTAGCTTGCTGGCGTTGAGCGAGGTGTGAAGTTTCCAACGCGAATTCTCGTTGACGACATTCCATAGTCAGGGTTGCTTGTTGTCTGTCATGTTCGTGTTGCATCTCCAATTGGCGTTGTTTTGTTTCAAGCTGTACTCGTTCCCGCCCACGGAGTATTGCAACCTCACGTTCTTGTTCTTCTTTCCTCAAGGCAGCTTCACGTTCTAGTTCTTCTTTCCTCAAGGCAGCTTCACGTTCCTTTATGGCGATTTCACGTTCCTTGAGGGCGATTTCACGTTCTTGTTCTTCCTTTCGTATGGCCGCTGCTCGTTCTTGTTGCTCGAGGGCTTCTCTGTGCTGCTCGCGTTCAATCTTGGCAAGCTCTATTTTGAGTTTCATCGTTGCCAAATCAGTTTTATCTGCAATAAAGTAAGTTTCGTGAGTTTCAGAGTCTATCTTACCTCCCTCTAAGAAATGATCCAGTAACAGGTTATGTATTTCACTTTTGTTGGCTTGGTAGGGAACTGCTAGTTGATACTCATGTGCAAGAGTTTGTAATTCAGTCCTCTTGGCATGACTTAAAGTCCCTATTGCACCTGCTGGATCTGCACGGAAAGCTTGGAGACGAAACATGGTGAAATTAGCAAATAAATGCACAACGAATATACTGTTGTGATATGGTGAATGTCAGAAACAGGACAACGTGGCAACTGGTACCTATCCAGTGGAATCTTTAACAATTAATGTTAATTTCAAGATGATAAATGATTAATTAAATCAAGGTCGCAGGAAATCTTGTACCCGGTACTCATGTAAGAGGATAAGGGCAAGAAAATCCTACTAAACAAGCGAAACTGAGTTTCTAAAACAAATGAAACAGTTAATTGCCTCAAAAGTAAAATTGGTAGTCCATGAATGTAGGCATACCTTGCCGAGTCTCTATAGGACATAAGCAAGTTTTCCCACTGAAATTAATATGATACTTACAGAATTAGCGAACTTTTGTGCTCTGAAAAAGAAGGCTAATTCCCTACCAATGTAAATATCATCATCTCTGACCGACGTGTAGGGGTGCGAGGTGTCAACTGGTGACGAGAACTACTGCTGAGGTCCCAATTCAGCAACTAAAGTTCGTGCTAGAGGAACTATGGCCCTCTTTATCCTCCTACTGTCAGATTGCAGAAGATTAGGTGCACTTGACCCGGGGACAGACCACAGTACCAGGGTACCAATATGATGATCATGATGATATGATGATATGATGACCAATTAAGAGAATGACTGAGGCCTACAGTCACCACGTAATCCAAAGTTGTCTCACCTTCACCATATGCTACTCTCGGAATGCACAATACACACAGCACCATATAAAATAAAACTGAAAATTGAAAATAGTAAATAGCTACGTTACCAAAGCCAAATACGCTTACCATAAATTTACTACTTGGCACCAATACCTGAGTGAAGCTCCTAGGGCAGGCCCCTACGTTATGTGATGGTAGAGCGTTGGTGTTCGGCTGTTTCAAAAGCTAGGGGCAGGGCCTCGTCACATAATCAAAAAAAAGAGAAAGTTGGTCCTTTCGTCTGTGGTAAGGTAATGGGAAGACACACAAAACACAAGTATATAAACAATGAAATTTTAATTACTCTAGAAAAACAAGACATGAATAAAGTTAATCACATAAAAATATGCAAGATAAGTCAACAAACAAAATAACATGAATAATCACTGGCAAATGAAAAGTTACGTTAAGACAAGTAAGTTACAGTGATAGCAAAATAAAATAAAAGTGGTGCTGGAATACTGGCTTCGAGCTGCCACCTCCCTTAGTACACGAAAGCCAAGGCTTAGTCTACCAGCGAGAGATGTCAACTGCTTGGAGCACTGAGATATTCTGACGATACTGGCGCACCGCAGCCCAGACGTCGGCTTGTGGTGGAGGCGGAGGGCAGGTGCGACGGGACACCAGCCAATCAGCGACAGGCAGGCAGAGGAAGAGCAGTTAGCTGGTTACGGCGGTGGTAGCAGGTGTCACAGTGTGCTGGATACGATTTGCTCTCTGGACAAAACGTTTGGCGATACTTAGTGGACGTATTTTCTAAATTATCTTGTATATTGACGTACTTATGTAGGGAAGAGCAGGCTCAATCTCTCTTGAAAGAGATTATCATCACAATATATATATAGTAGCCAGAATATATATATATATATATATATATATATATATATATATATATATATATATATATATATATATATATATATATATATATATATATGTCGTACCTAGTAGCCAGAACGCACTTCTCAGCCTACTATACAAGGCCCGATTTGCCTAATAAGCCAAGTTTTCATGAATTATTTGTTTTTCGACTACCTAACCTACCTAACCTTACCTAACCTAACTTTTTCGGCTACCTAACTTAACCTAACCTATAAAGATAGGTTAGGTTAGGTTAGGTAGGGTTGGTTAGGTTCGGTCATATATCTACGTTAATTTTAACTCCAATGAAAAAAAATTGACCTCATATAGAATGAAATGGGTAGCTTTATCATTTCATAAGAAAAAAATTAGAGAAAATATATTACTTCAAGAAAACTTGGCTTATTAGGCAAATCGGGCGCTGCATAGTAGGCTGAGAAGTGCGTTCTGGCTACTAGGTACGACATATATATATATATATATATATATATATATATATATATATATATATATATATATATATATATATATATATATATATATATATATATATATATAATAATTTTTTGTTCAATTTTTTTTTCGTTTGTTATCAGGGGATTTGCATGGAACTTGCACATCTTGCTCAACGGATGCCTATCTGCAAGGGTGCCAATTATGAACGAAATCGATAGACGTCAAGCTCAGCTACAGGTGGCCAAACTTTGATCTTATTTTACTCAGGTAAGTAATTTACAACTT
>NC_091155.1:5991020-6011020 GCF_040958095.1 Procambarus clarkii
CCATGTTTCCCCCCCCCCCCTTTTTTCCATTTTTTCTTATTTTTTCTCAACACAATTTATACTTTAATTATGCGGATCAGGACATCACCTGAAGTCCTGTTTGCCTAACCTCTTCCGAAATGTAGACGTAAAATGATGTCCTCAAAAAAATATTTGTATAAAATTCAATTTTAATCCAATTTACTTTGGGTTTGTTTCAAACTGCGCGCCATGAGGTTCTCTTTCTTATCACTAGGCTGCATGGTACAATAAGTTCATGAAAGGTGTGGACCACTTCGATCAAATGGTATTACCATTTTACCAGGAAAACTCACAAGTGGACCAAAAAGATAACGTTTATTTCCTGCAAATGGCATTGCATAATGCCTTTGTTTTGTACAAATACAACACAACTGATCAAAAAAAGCTAACATTGCTACAGTTCCACGAGGTGACAATTTGGGCCCTATTGTGCTGGGACCCGGAAGATTGGTCTCAAACAGCAACAGTATCTCAACACTTGTGGCACGCTCCAGACATAAATGATGACACACGTCCTGCCTATGCTGACGCCATGCAAACTCCCGGACCATCTGGTGTGAGGCGGCCTTTGTTCACTTCAACACCTAAAGCTGAAGCAGCAACCGAATCAGAACCCGAGATGTCTAGCACACTGCCATTTGACGAGACGGTTTTGTCAGATGACTCTGACTCTGACTTAAATGTTGAACCTCCAGCGATTCAGTTGATTCTGAAAATCGCATGACCTACAGACTGAAACGAGTATTTTGATACCAGAATGAACACTGTATCACATAAAATGCCGTAAGTAGACTCAAACCTTCATAGATTTTTTTTTGGGTGTAGCGTGTGTCTGCATGAGTGTCCCAAACGGGTTGCAGGTGGGTGACTTTAGTCGTTTATACTAATAATGCTTCCACCATATCATGTATTATATGCATATGTCTGTTTAGGGAATTTTATTCCGCTCAATGTACAACCAAAAATAACTGTGCAACAAGTATGAACTTGACAAACATACCAACAGTAAAAACATTTCATGTGTGTTTGACGCTCACTGATACGTTTCAGCGACCGAACGTCGTCATCCCTTCACCTTCTAGTGTGTGGTCTGGTCAACATACTTTAGCCAGGTTATTGTGACTCATCGCCTGCATAGAAACTGTAATTGTGGTGGATCTCGAACCCATTGATAATGTGACGACTTATACTGAATTTTGTAACTATATCATCAAGATTGTAACCAGCTTAGCTAAATGTATTGTGGGGTTCAGTCCCTAAGCCCATATATGTGCCTCTGTAACCATTTAGGTTACAGGGCAAAATCATTAGAATAAAGGTAACTGCAGAAGGCCTATTGGCCCATACCAGGCAGCTCCTATCTGTAACCACCCAATCCTACTAATATACATGTCTAACCCGAACTTGAAACAATCGAGGCAGCCAACCTCCACTACTATGAAGTTCGAAAAATAATTCCTCCACCACTATGAAGTTGAAAAAAAAGAAACTGAAGTTTGCATAGCAGGTTAAGCAAAGGCAAATCCTAAAGTTTTTTTTCAGTTATATCGAACAAAGGTTAGGGAAAGGATAGGTCCATTAAAGACCGAGACAGATCATATATTGGATTTTCGATTTTTGATATTTCGATATTTTTTTATATTCGATTTTTGTATCATCGGCAAATTTGCAAATGCTGCTACTCAAACCTTAATCTAAAATATTTATATTTATTATAAACAACAGAGGTCCCAGTCCAGAGGCTTGAGGCACTCCGCTTACAACATTTTTCCACTCTTATAACCTCCCAAGCCCACTCATATACATGTCGAACCCACGTTTGAAACAATCAATGGACTCCACCACATTTGGCGGCAATTTGTTCCACAAATCAACAACCCTGTTACCGAACCAGTATTTTCCCAGGTCTTTCCTAAATCTAAACTTATGCAATTTATACCCATTATTTCGTCTGGTGCTGATACTTTTAATATCCCATTTGTTATGTCATTCATCAACTTGTAAACCTCTATCATGTCACACCTAACTCTTCGCCTTTGCAGTGAATGCAATTTAAGCTTTTTTAATCTCTCCTTATATGAAAGGTTTCTAATTTGGGGAATTAACTTTGTCATTCTATGCTGGATACGTTCAAGTGAATTTATATCAATTCTATAGTACGGCGACCAAAACTGAACTGCATAATCAAAATGGGGCCTAAGCAGAGCAACAAATTGATTGATTGATAAGGATTAAGCCACCCAAGAGACAGCACGGGAATGAATAGCTTTAAAGAGCAAGATATAGCTAAAGAACAAAACCAGGTGTCTTGTTATTAACCCTTCGATTAATAAATCATAGTGTACTATTTGCCTTATTACGAACATTCATGCATTGGTCTTTTGGTTTTAAATTCTTACTAATCATAACTCCAAGTTCCCTTTCGATATACCGACTTCGCAAATCACAACACCATCTAACTCGTATCTTGTAACTCTATCATATCATTACCTAACCTCAAAACTTTACATTTATCCTCATTGAACTGCATCTGTCAACCTTTTGCCCATTTTAAAACTCTATTTAGATCAACTTGAACAGATAGTGAGTCTTCTTCTGTGTTATTTCCCTACCGATTTTTGTATCATCAGCAAATTTGCAAATGTTACTCAAACCTGAATCTAAATCATTTATATATACAGTATTATAAACAACAGAGGTTCCAGGACAAAGCCTTGAGGTACTCAATTTACAACATTTTCCAACTCTGACTTAACCCCATTTATACTAACTCTGTTGAGCGTTGACCATTTATACATCAACTCTGTTGATGTGAGCACTTAATTGGCGGTCAGTGGTGGCGCTTCTTAAAAAGCAATATATACTCTCGATCGTGATTTAGTTTAGTATGTGGTTTGGTTAAAGAAAAAAGAGTATATCAATGTTATATCACAGAAAACGAATTTATCATAAACTCATGTATTTGTCTTATCATATGGAAATGCATTCATAATTTTAATAGATAATAATATGAATAGCCAAATTTCTGTAAATCCCCTACCATGTTGGAATCTGTGGAAATGAATGAACAAATGTGCTGCCTGAAGGCGCTGAAGGAAACCACATTGGTTTCATTTTGGATACAAATGTTCATGGAGATTCAGAATGGAAATTAATTATAGTTGAACCTGCAGAGAGGAGTTTAAGAATCTGTGGTGAGAGTGATGGACACAGCTTTCACAATTATTCTTCAGAGAATGTAAACATCTAAGAGTCATTAGAAATATGTGTAGAATAATGAACCCTACAATGTTTGAGTTAGGGAAAACACCATTTGTCATATAGATACCAGCTGTTCTTAAAGATTCACCTATTTTGCACCAGCAAGAAAACATATAAGATTTTAAGGGTTGACGAATGTTAATCTTCTTGTTTGATAAACTGTGCACTTGATACATAGTTAATAAGAACATGCCAATATAAGACAACAAAACGTTTTCAGATTCTTTCACACCACTTTCCAACAACTTTTATAATTTATATAAATTATTTTAGGGAATAATACATAAATTATATATTTAAACATGATATTAGTGTTTAGTGGAATGCATAAGGAGTCAAATTGTGTTAACAAGAGCGATTTTTAGAAAATTTTGAAAACTACTTTTTCTGATCATATTATAACTAAATGAATTTTGAAGGTTTCATTCAGCCAATAAATATCATTCACAATTTATTAACGAATTTTACAAAAAACACCATAAATTTTATATTTAAACATGTAAAAACTATTTGTAATACATTAGGAACAAAATAGTTGTAGAAAAACAATTTATTATAAAACCTTTGTGTTTGGATTTTTTGATTAAATGTTTCTCAAAGGCTCTCCTGCACCATTCTTAATGCAAATCATTCCCACACCTATGGGAAGAGATAGACGAACGTTTTCTAGATGATTTGTGTTTGCTGGGAGGTTACTACACCTCTCCACTATACCAGGCTACTACACCACACAGCTATACCAGGCGAATACACCACACCACTATACCAGGCTACTATACACCAGTACACCAGGCTACTACACCACACAACTATACCAGGCTACTACACCATGCCACTATACCAGGGTACAACACCACACCACTATACCAGGGTACTATGCCACACCACTATACCAGGGTACTACACCACACCACTATACCAGGGTGGTACACATCACTATACCAGGTTACTACACTACACCAGGCTACTACACCACACCACTACATCAGGCTACTACACCACACCACTACACAAGGCTACTACACTACAATAGGGTACTATACTGCACCACTATACCAGGCAACTACACTACACCACTATACCAGGCTACTACACCACACAACTATACAAGGGTACTACACCACACTACTATACCAGGCTACTACACCACACCACTATACCAGGCTACTACACCATACCATTATACCAGGCTACTACACCACGCAACTATACCAGGCTACTACACCACACAACTATTCCAGGCTACTACTCCACACCACTATACCAGGCTACTACACCATACCACTATACCAGGCTACTACATCAGGGTACTACACCATACCACTATACCAGGTTACTATGCCACACCACTATACCAGACTATTACACTACACCAGGGTACTACACCACACCACTATACCAGGCTACTACACCACACCAATATACCAGGCTACTACACCACGCCACTATACCAGGCTTCTACACCACACCACTATACCAATCTACTACACCACAACACTATACCAGGCTACTACACCACACCACTATACCAGGCTACTACACCACACCACTATTCCAGGCTACTGCACCATACCACTACACCAGGGTACTACAACACACCACTATACCAGGTTACACCACACCACTATACCAGGCTACTACACCAGGGTACTACACCACACAACTATACCTGACTACTACACCACACCACTATACCAGGCTACTACACCACACCACTACACCAGGGTACTTCACACCACTATACCAGGTTACTACACCACACCACTATACCAGGCTACTACACACCACTATACCAGGATATAACACAACACCAGGCCACTTCACCTGGCTACTACACCAAGCTGCTTCACCAGGCCACTTCACTACGCTACTACAAATGATAAATGAATAAAAATGATGAATCAACCTTTATTATGATGCTTTATTTTACCAAATATAGAAATATATTTTTATATTTTTTCATTTCCTATTGTATTTATATTTGAGCATTTTAACTTGAAACACTTTATAAAAGGGGTCACAAAGTTTCAAATTAGATACAAAAGGTGTCACAAAGTTTTAAATTATGGTGCAAAAGGCGTCACAACATTTCAAATTAGGGTACAAAAGGTGTCATAACGTTTCAAATTAGTGTTAGATACTTAGGTTTTCGTTATAAGTTTTAGAAACCTATTTAATTCCACACAAAAAACCGTGTCTGATGCGTGAAAACAAACATTTCCAATCCTTTCAAACACTTTCCAGATACGTTGTGGCAACCTTAAATTGTTTCCTGGGCATATTGTATTGAGCTTTGAGTACCTGGTCGAGCTAGGAATTATCTCCCCCAAAAAAAGAACTGGGAAACAAAGGCTGGCGTACCGAAAGGGAAACTATGAGGAGATGATTAAATTCCTAAGGGATATACAATGGGACACAGAACTCAGAACCAAGTCTGTACAAGACATGATGGACTATGTCACCCAAAGTGTCAGAAGGCTGTAAGCAGGTTTGTCCCAGCCCGACAGGAACAAACAGAGAAGCAAAGGAAGAATCCGTGGTTTACTAGGGAATGTATGAAAGCAAAGGAGCTGAACGAAAGGGCATGGAGGAACATTCGTAATAACAGAACACCTGAAAGTAGAGAGAGATACCAGAGAACCAGGAACGAGTATGTTAGTGTGAGAAGAGCAAATGAGAAAAGGTATGAAAATGATATAGCTAACAAAGCCAAGACCGAACTAAAACTACTACACAGTCACATCAGGCGGAAGACAACAGTGAAGGAACAGGTGATGAAACTTAGGATGGGTGAGGACAGGTACACAGAGAATGACAAAGAGGTGTGTGAGGAACTCAACAAAAGGTTCCAGAAGATCTTTACAATAGAACAAGGAGAAGCCATGGTGCTAGGAGAGGTGGCAGCAAACCAGCGACCTTGGAAAGGTTCGAAATTACAAGAGATGGGATCAAGAAGCACTTATTGGAGCTGTACATGAGAAAAGCTGTTATGCCAGATAGAATCTCACCATGGGTATTAAAAGAGTGTGCAGGAGCACTTTGTTTGCCACTCTCTATAGTGCATAGTAGGTCACTGGCAACGGGAGACCTACCAGAAATATGGAAGTCAGCTAATGTAATCGCAATATACAAAAAAGGTGACAGACAAGAGGCACTGAACTACAGGCCAGTGTCCTTAACTTTTATACCATGCAAGGTGATGGAGATGATTGTGAGAAAAAACCTAGTAACACATCTGGAGAGACGAGACTTTGTGACAACCCATCAACATGGGTTCAGGGAGGGTAAATCTTGCCTTACAGGCTTAATAGAATTCTACGATCAGGTGACAAAGAATAAGCAAGAAAGAGAAGGATGGGCGACAGCATTTTTTTGGACTGTCGGAAAGCTTTTGACACAGTACCCCATAAAAGGTTGATGCATAAGCTGGAGAAACAGGCAGGAATAACTGGTAGGGTGCTCCAGTGGATAAGGAACTTCCAAAGCAATAGGAAGCAGAGAGTTGCAGTGAGGGATGAGACCTCAGACTGGCGTGAAATCACCAGTGGAGTCCCACAGGGCTTTGTACTCAAACCTATCCTGTTTCTAATATACGTAAATGATCTCCCAGAGGGTATAAACTCATTCCTCTCAATGTTTGCTGACGACGACAAAATTATGAGAAGGAATAAGACAGAGGAGGACAACTTGAGGCTTTAAGAAGGCCTAGACAAGCTGCAGGAATGGTCGAACAAATGGTTGTTAGAGTTTAACCCAAGCAAATCAAATGTAATGAAGATAGGGGTAGGAAGCAGGAAACCAGATATAAGGTATCATTTGGGAGATGAAACACTTCAGGAGTCAGAGAGAGAGAAAGACCTGGGGGTTGATATCACGCCAGACCAGTACCCTGAAGCTCATATCAAGAGGGTAACATCAGCGGCATATGCCTGGTTGGCTAACATAAGAACGGCATTTAGAAACTCGTGTAAGGAGTCTTTCAGAACATTATATACCACATATGTCAGACCAATCCTGGAGTATGTGGCTCCAGCATGGAGTCCATATCTAGTCAAGCATAAGACTAAACTGGAAAAGGTACAAAGGTTTGCCACCAGACTAGTACCCGAGATGAGAGGTATGAACTACGAGGAGAGACTACGGGAATTAAACCACTAAACTCTAAAAAGACAGAAGAGTTAGGGGGGACATGATCACCACATTCAAGATTCTCAAGGGTAGATAAAGACAGGGTATTTAACACAAGGGGCACGTGCACTAGGGGACACAGGTGGAAACTGAATGCCCAAATGAGCCACAGAGATATTAGAAAGAACTTTTTTAGTGTCAGAGTGGTTGACAAATGGAACGCATTAGGAAGTGATGTGGTGGAGGCTGACTCCATACACAGTTTCAAATGTAGATATGATAGAGCCCAGTAGGCTCAGGAATCTGTACACCTGTTGATTGACGGTTGAGAGGCGGGACCAAA
This sequence comes from Procambarus clarkii, assembly GCF_040958095.1. Lineage (NCBI taxonomy): Eukaryota > Metazoa > Arthropoda > Malacostraca > Decapoda > Cambaridae > Procambarus > Procambarus clarkii. Next base: position 5,998,774 of record NC_091155.1, read on the forward strand.
GAGCCAGAGCTCAACCCCCGCAAGCACAATTAGGTGAGTACACACGCGGGACCAAACTCCTGCTTCCAGGCCATCTCTAATGTTTTCAAATCACAGAGAAATGGTGTACAATGTCCTCAACAGCTTCCTCACATTTAAAAGCAGCCTTCACTTCACCACGAACACCGGGCACCATACTCTTCCTTTTTCCAGGAGATTAACGAAGTATAACCATCTCTGATGACTGCTGTAACTGAAGTAATGTCACGATGTCCTGCTAGTAACACGTCACTTCACCCAAAACATTGACATCTCATTCCATATTACTTTTATTAGATGCTTATCCTCCATTCGTATTCTTAAATTACTCACTGACGTTTATTATATACTTCCTGAACCCGGTCATGCGTTGCTGTGGCTCAGCAATGCATGAACATTACTGAGCCACAGCAACCATCCCCTGTCCTCCCCTCCTCCTGTTCATTCCCTCTTCCCCCCTTTCCCTTGTCCTCCCAACAATTCCTCAATCCCCTTGTCCTCCCCACCATTACCCCTATCCCCTCGTTCTCACCCACCATCCCCCTCTTCCCCATCCCCCTCATCCTCCCCACCATTCTCCTCTCCCCAATTCTCCCACATCCCCTCGTCCTTCCCACCATCCCCCACTGTCCTCTCCCCTTGTCCTCCTCACCATTGTTAACTCCCCTGTCCCCTTGTCGTCCTCACCATCCCCTACTCCGCCATCTGCCCCACTATTACCCCTTCCCTGGTTCCTTATCTTCCCCACCTTCCCTACACCCATCTCCTCATCCTCACCACCATTCCCCAACTCCGTCGTCCGATGTGTTCCCAAATGATCTGATGTTACCATCAGAAAAATGGGATCATCAAATGATCTGTTGTAACCATCACTGAGAAGTAAGAGGAACAGTTAAAAAACGAAATAAAAAACAACAAAAAATAAAAAAATAAACTATACTCACAAAATGAATGGTATGGTAAACAACACAGGTCAATTCCTACACAATGTCATACAAAATAAATAAATAAAAAAGAAAATAAATAAAAATCTATGAAAATTCAATTTATCAATGTAATCGGAAACATTGAAATGGAATCGTAACATATTTAGTATAGCATGTGTTTCTTTTATGTGCAATAGATGGAGCTGTTTTTCCAAAAAAAGTATGTTTTTACCTGTCACAGGTGTGACATCTACATAGTAGGTATATAAAAGCATGTGCGTATTCAAATGAAACGTTGTGTTAAAATTTCAAAGCAATCGGTGAAGAACTTCCGGCGATTACTGTGTGGGAAAGATGTGTGTGCGCACGCTCCATATAAATCTTGAAATTTACTGGAATTTCTTAGAATTACAGCCATAGATTACTGATTACAGTCTTCACAAAGTGCACAGTGACCCGTTGAAAAGTTAAATACAGTCATTAACAGTGGAACTTTGTGATAAATAGAGAATAAACGTGGGATCATGTGGGAGCCAGTGCCATGAGGCTCTTGTGTACATGCATTTAGTCGATATATATGAAATATAGTGAACAGTGAAGAGGAACGGGTAGCACAACACATATATAAGTTGGAAGTGTTGCAGAATCGTGCATAGAATATTAGAAATATAGAATAGCGGCAAGAGGAGGCATCATGCTAGGCTGTGTTTACACCAGCCACCAGGCCTTCCCAGGGTACAGCACGTCCCTCAGTGATAATATAAGGAGAGTATATAGTATAATATGGAAATGTGGATCTAGTAATTAGTAATAGAGTGAGTGAATACCATTGCAGGCCGGAAATTAGGCAGAAAATTCCTTGTAATAATACAAGCAAATAATAAATCTTTGTTATAATTCAAGTAACTGAAAACTGGTGGCATCCATCCTGGGACAACAATGGTCAACTGTGCATCATACTTCAATCATCTTTTCTACTACTCGCCAAGTACCTGCCCATAAAGCTTGAACAAATTAACATATATAATATTACAAATATACGGTGTATATAAAATATAAATATATACATATAATATTATAAATAGTCAAATTACTGAAGTCAACAAGTGATCCATACAGTGAAGCACAAATACAATACAATACATCAGACAATGGAGGTGTGTGGCAAGTGTTATGAAGAATTTAGACGATATAATGCAGGTGTCAAGGGTTGAATCTGTAACATAAGATTTCACTTGAGCTGTGAAGGATTATCTACAGCATGCGGAATATACTGCATTCAAGGAATATACTACATTCAAGGAATATACTGGGTTTGCAAAAATGACTGGTTAATATGGGAAAACATAACTCAACTGATGAAAAAGATTCCCGAGTCACAGAGATTAACATTCTCAGAAAAGCTACCAGTGACATATACGGACTGTGAAAAGACAACACTGGATAACGACCAAAACTCAGGAACAGGTAGTTTAGAGAACCACCGCTGTAGTGTGGAGGAAGAGGGTATTGTGGTACAAAACAACAGCAATATTGCAGAGACAGGTAATATAAACAATAAGAGCAACAGTGGGAAAGAGTGCATAAACAAAGGAATTGGGACAAAAGAGGGCTCCAATAAAGAGGTAGGCAAGACAAGCACAGGTATAAATATCTTTAAAAAAGTAAAAACTGAAAATGTTTTGCAAATTCTGTGCACAAGAAATACGCAAATACGGGAAATTACGTGCAAAATGCACTTTTTCTGCATCCTCGAAAATGCAGGAACATGTTGGTGATGGGAACATGCCATTTTGGAAAGGAGTACAGATACTTCCACCCTAAACTATGTAAATTTTCAATTAGGGACAAAAAAATGTGCAATCTTCAGTGCCCGGAATTCCACGTGAGAGGTACACAGCATTATAGATGGGAAGATCAATATGATACTACTAGATTTTTTTTTTTGAGGAAGGCAGAAACAGAGTAGAACATATAAGAGAGAGGAACAGGCAGATGGAATCACTACAGGACTACAGAAGGGAAGGGAGATACCCACAAGACTGGAATACAAATCATCAACAAGCACACAGGTATTACACCACACAACAACCACACTACTACCAAAACTGGACGAACCACTACCAAAACACACCCTGGACCTAGGTGGAAAGAGGGTAGAACTACCAAAGCCCACCAGAAGTGACATGCGATATGGGAAATCATTCATATTTGCAAACATGCAAGGTCTAAAATCAAACTCAAGAAATAAATTTAGGTTTATAAATGGCCTTCTAATAGAATCGAACTTAACATTTGGTGCATTTACAGAAATCCACACAAAAGACCACGTGGATAGTGATATCTGGATCCGAAGTTATAATCTATAAAGATGTGACAGAGTAATTCGGTCTAGTGGAGGAGTAGGTCTGTATATTAAAGTGGAACTGGCATCCACAGAGTTCTTGAACTCGACCAATGAGGTGGTAGAGGTACTTGGAATCAAGGTAGAAAATATAAACCTAATTATTATTTTAATATACAAACTGCCAGATGCAACAGTTGAGGATTTCACTGAGCAGATCCACAAAATAGAGAATATCCATGATAATCCAGCAAACCCAGTACCACATATTATCTTCCTTGGAGACTTCAGTCTACCCAGTTTAAAAGGGAGAATAGTAAACAATAACATTATAGCAGGGAATCTACCTGGAAATAACCAACCACAGGTCAGAGAACTATTGAGATTCTGTGACAAATTCTCGCTCAATCAGCAGATTACAGAACCAACTTGGAACGAAAACACGCTGGATATAATATTCACGAACAACGATGAGTTAATCAGAGACACTGCTATCTCAGACACTAAGTACTTGCACCACAAGCTCATTGAAGTACAAACTAACATTAATAACAGTAGTAGGTGTGAGATATCTGAGGCTTGACTCATATATTCAATTATGTGCGTATTGTATTTAATAAATCGAAGGACCACCCACTTTTGAGAAAAGAGGGAAAACGAATAAAAGTGATCATTAGAATAACACTAGAGAACCAGTGTCTATGGATACTAATTAAAGGAATAATCACTGGAAAATAATGAATAGAGTGTATTATTAATTAAAGTCAAAGCCTCAAAGACCTACATTGGGGGGGGGGGGGTATTTCTAGAAGTTCATATATATCTAGGAACCAGTGTGGTTCGTCACTAGTTCATTGTTGAGTTAATAACGTAATAAATCTAAACTACAATAGATTCAAAGATATGATAACTCAAATTATGAATATTAAAGATTATGAATTACTGAGCAACAGTCAGAGCAAAACACATTAATTACCAATCATCATTTCTGGCAATAATCTATTCAATGTAAAAATCCTATATGAATTATATAGAAATCAGTAATAATAGTAGATAAATTTGTACGAAAAAAGGGTCTTAGCTGTAAGAGGATTTCTATAACGCCATTTCGTCATTCGTCCTCGTGGTCACAGGATCCCAATAAAGAAAGAACCCGAGGTGGATATCACAAATGATGAGATACAACTTGTCGACTCCTCGTATACACGCTGAAATCAGATAAATTTAAGTAGCATTTGATTAGGCTATGATTTATTTCAAATATTGATGAAAACGGAGAAATTGTCGTAAGTCTACTACCGTTGTGTATTAGGTATCCTTGCTGTATAACGACAGACTACTCATAAATATAAAATCTAGGATGATGCATCAAACGAGAATGTTATACTTAACATGAGCGTATCATATACTGAGGTCTGCCGAAACCACGTCAGCCAGTCCCAGACGTCCACTGCTGTGTACATGTAATTACGGGTCATGGCTTCAATTGTTGACGCGTTATTAACTGGCCGGGCACTATAGAACACGTGGATAAGTAATTGTTAACTGTTGACCGGGTATCAACGCAATTCTTGTCGATAAATTCCCCAGTCACTACCACGTGTCTCGCCACTCTTCACGCCAGGGCTGCCTCCTCCCTCACAATGGCGTCTCCGCCTCCCTCAACCCGTCTCTCGCATTCACCACAGAAATTATTAATCATGAATAATTCTTTTCCGCGCAATTATGGATGTAATACGTTAATGAGAACTGGGTTGCAATTATAGGGACTTAAATATTATCATATTCTCGTTTTATGGTGTTAAACGAGAAATGGAGAAGATTTTATTTTCTCCATGGCATTTGCACGTAACAGATAAAACTGCTACTTGATAACAATTTTAGTTAATAACTCTCGGTTTTAGATTATCGGGAGTCATATTATCCGTAGGTAATTATTACACGGAATACTGATAATTTTAGAGAACCACATTCAATTCTCTAACACATTGGTAATAAATGTGTCTAACTGGACATTATCTGACGCAATGTTGCTGCTCGATTTCATGAGAGTTCTAGCACTAATACGCAGATGAAATGGTTTAATTTATGTTGACACTACCGTTAGTAAAATTAGGAACTACTGTAGTTAGCATATAATAATGATGATGTATTATAATACAATAGTAGTTTATTAGTGTTGGAAATTTCCAACATAACTCCGGGGGGAGAAAACTCGGGTCGCAGTTCTGAGTACTGACGTACCCATTCCGAAGTTATATTATGGATTAGTAAATTAGTAACGAACGTCCCGAATCTGTCAGAGACAGATAATACTCTAAGTCATTATGGGAACATGAATTATACATTGAAATATTAAATGATTAAGTTATCTGTAATCAAGAACTCTCTAAAGCTTACAATAAACTCAACAACTAGGGTCGTAGTGACATGTGATGGTGTATTACGTAGTTACTGAATTGTAAGTAAACTCAGAAAAAGTTCCTAAGAACTGATAACATTATTGTATAAGTTGTATTCTACATTATTATACAGTAAAGTATTATTGGGTCATTCAAGAGCAAGGAGACTTTGACACTACAGTAAGGTCACTGTCTAGGGTCGCTGTGACTTGCAACTATTGAGTTACTAGACAATAACATCACGTAGCATCATGATCACCCCAAAATCAAATGAGGAAATTTGATGTAATATACACTGCCGTGCAGTAGTCATTCTGACTGATGGTATAACTAAGTTGCTAACTAGCTAAAATAGTGTAATATTAGAGAACTGAAAAGGTTTGTTCATTAAAATCTAGGAAGATTCTGAGTCGACAGTGAGATTAGTAGCCTAGTCATTCTGACTCATGAGCTAATTGAATTGCAGCTCATAGGCTTGACACTGTAAACTCATTAATACATCCTCAACCTTTAAATTAAAATTGAGTTTATTAAATCAGTCTCTTTAAGTATAGTCAACTGTAATTAGTTGCGAGTACAGACTAGGCTAGTACTCAGTTGACACTAACTAAAGTCCCTAAACCTACCTAAATAGATGGTTTAAATTTCTAACCTACCTAAGTAGATGACTAAGCTAATTGTGATAACTCACTAATTCTTAGTGAAGTTACTCTAGCTAAATTGTGAGCAGTAATGTACTCAAATTAACATTGTGAGCTGTATTGAGCTCATGAACAGGGTGAGCAATATTGAGCTCGTTAACATGGTGAGCTGTATTGAGCTCGTTAACATGGTGAGTTATATTGAGCTCATTAACAGTCAACAGAGTGAGCTATATTGAGCTCGTTAATAGTTAACAGGGTGAGCTATATTGAGCTCGTTAACAGTTAACAGGGTGAGCTATATTGAGCTCGAACTAACGGGGTGAGCTATATTGAGCTCGTTAACAGAGTGAGTTATATTGAGCTCGTTAACAGAGTGAGCTATATTGAGCTCGAACTAACAGTTAACAGGGTGAGCTAAATTGAGCTCGAACTAACGAGGTGGAGTATTGTAGCGTTCAATTATCATGGCGAGCAATATTGAGCTCGAATTCGCGTGGGGAACAATAAGGCACTCAATTATTACGTTAATTCACAGGTGAGCTGTAAGATCAGCTCGGGTTATTAGTGCAAGATCCTTGTTGAAGAATAGCTAAGCACGGAATCTAGGCAGATTCTCTGGTGAGCAGTGCTCGAATTAGCGTGGGGAGCATTGTAGCGTTCAATTATCATGGCAAGCAATGCTCGTATTAGCATGGGGAACATTAAAGGGCTCAATTGTTACGCTAACTCAGGGTGAGTTATATTGAACTCGAATTAACGAGGTGGAGCATTGTAGCATTCAATTGTCATGGCGAGCAGTGCTCGTATTAGCATGGGGAACATTAAAGTGCTCAAATATTACGTTAAATCAAAGGGAGCTATATTGAGCTCATTAAGCATGTTAAGTAACAATACTGATGTTTTAATGATAATGCATTAAACAAAGGGAAACCTAAGGTTGCTGGAAATTTAATTACTGCCACGATTAATCCTATTCAAAGATAATTTGTAACATTTTCCCAATCTATACGTTTCACGGGTTATTAGTTCTCTGTAGATTCTGACATCTCACACCATTCAACTTCACTATCTCTACACTTCTGTTCCTGTGGCCAACTTGTCACTTTACTCTTGTCCTCAGTCTCTCCACATTCTTCTTCACCTCTGTTCAGCACAGTTATCTTCGCTTTCTGGCTCTTGAATTTAGCAGGCTGGGCTCTAACTAGATCAACTCAGTTCATATTACTCTTCTCTGGCAGGGTCATCTTCACTTCTGATCTCACCAATTCCTAATTTTCATGAGCTGGACCTTCACCAAACAGCCATGCTATCTCTGTCAGTCACTTCACTCAGTGGAGTCGACACGGTCACATCCTCTCCAGTGTCTCCTTCGTCGGCAACCTCTGCCCTGGTTACTACACAGGCAGGGTATACAGTGACTTGCTGTCCTTACTCATCCTGTAGGATGCTAGCCAGGTCCACACTATCAGGTGACCCATCAGTACCGTGGCCTTTCTGGCACTCCTCCGGCACAGCTTTCACTATGAGCTCCGGTAACACCTTCGACCCGCACAAGTCATTACCCAGGATCACTTGTATCCCTGGAACAGGTATGCCAGGACACACTCCGAACATTACCTCCGTCAACAAATAATCTGACTTCAGTCTGACAGCGCATATGGGCATGTCACTCTCTAACCATAACCCATGCAACTTTATTTTCCGACTGGCAGCTAAAAGTCGATCATCTGCGAGCAGACTTCTCAGAATCAGGCTGATTTGCTCTCGTATCTTTGATGATATTAACTTCCGTTTCAGGTTGGCCTTCTATGCTAACCCAACCTTTACTAATGAACGGGCTATATCTCTCGCTCATCAAGCTCATTTTCTGCAGTATTCTTAAATTACTAAAATGTGTGTATGTGTGTGTGTGTGTGTGTGTGTGTGTGTGTGTGTGTGTGTGTGTGTGTGTGTGTGTGTGTGTGTGTGTGTGTGTGTGTGTGTGTGTGTGTGTGTGTGTGTGTGTTTGTGTATCTGTGTGTGTGTATTTGTGTGTGTGTGTTTGTGTGTGTGTACTCACCTAGTTGTGCTTACGGGGGTTGAGCTCTGGCTCTTTGGTCCCACCTCTCAACTGTCAATCAACAGGTGTACAGGTTCCTGAGCCTATTGGGCTCTATCATATCTACACTTGAAACTGTGTATGGAGTCAGCCTCCACCACATCACTTCCTAATGCATTCCATTTGTCAACCACTCTGACACTAAAAAAGTTTTTTCTAATATCTCTGTGGCTCATATTGTGTGTGTGTGTGTGTGTGTGTGTGTGTGTGTGTGTGTGTGTGTGTGTGTGTGTGTGTGTGTGTGTGTGTGTGTGTGTGTGTGTGTGTGTGTGTGTGTGTGTGTGTGTGTGTGTGTGTGTGTGTGTGTTCGGCCCGCCTTTTAACTGTTAATAAACTGTTTACTAACTACTTTTTTTCCCCCACACCACACACACACACACCCCAGGAAGCAGCCCGTGACAGCTAACTAACTCCCAGATACCTATTTACTGCTAGGTAACAGGGGCATTCAGGGTGAAAGAAACTTTGCCCATTTGTTTCGGCATGGTGCAGGAATCGAATCTGTGCCTTAGAATTACGAGTCCTGCGCGCTATCCACCAGCCTACCAGGCCCCATATCCACCAGGCAACCAGGGCCCCCGTGTGTGTGTTTGTGTGTGTGTGTGTGTGTGTGTGTGTGTGTGTGTGTGTGTGTGTGTGTGTGTGTGTGTGTGTGTGTGTGTGTGTGTGTGTGTGTGTGTGTGTGTGTGTGTGTACTCACCTAGTTGTGTTTGCGGGGGTTGAGCTCTGGCTCTTTGGTCCCGCCTCTCAACTGTCAATCAATTGGTATACAGATTCCTGAGCCTATTGGGCTCTATCATATCTACATTTGAAACTGTGTATGGAGTCTGCCTCCACCACAACACTACTTAATGCATTCCATTTGTTAACTACCCTGGCACTGAAAAAAATCTTTCTAATGTATCTGTGGTTCATCTGGGTACTATGTTTCCACCCGTGTCCCCTTGTTCGTGTTCCACCAGCACTAAAGAGTTTGTCTTTGTCCATCCTGTCAATTCCCCTGAGAATTTTGTAGGTGGTTATCATGTCTCCCCTTACTCTTCTGTTTTCCAGGGTTGTGAGGTTCAGCTCCCTTAGCCTTTCTCTGTAACTCATTCCCCTCAGTTCCGGGACCAGTCTGGTGGCATACCTCTGAGTCTTTTCTAATTTCGTCTTGTGTTTAACTAGGTATGGACTCCAGGCTGTAAGCGTGTGGGTGTGTGTGTACTCACCTAGTTGTGTTTGCGGGGGTTGAGCTCTGGCTCTTTGGTCTTGCCTCTCAACCGTCAATCAACAGGTGTACAGATTCCTGAGTCTATTGGACTCTATCATATCTACACTTGAAACTGTGTATGGAGTCAGCCTCCACCACATCACTTCCTAATGCATTCCATTTGTCAACCACTCTGACACTAAAAAAGTTCTTTCTAATATCTCTGTGGCTCATTTGGGCATTCAGTTTCCACCTGTGTCCCCTTGTGCGTGTGCTCCTTGTGTTAAATAGCCTGTCTTTATCTACCCTATCAATTCCCTTGAGAATCTTGAATGTGGTGATCATGTCCCCCCTAACTCTTCTGTCTTCCAGAGAAGTGAGGTTTAATTCCCGTAGTCTCTCCTCGTAGCTCATACCACTCAGCTCGGTTACTGGTCTGGTGGCAAACCTTTGAACCTTTTCCAGTTTAGTCTTATCCTTGACTAGATATAGACTCCATGCTGGGGCTGCATACTCCAGGATTGGCCTGATATATGTGGTATACAAAGTTCTGAATGATTCTTTACACAAGTTTCTGAATGCCGTTCATATGTTGGCCAGCCGGGCATATGCCGCTGATGTTATCCTCTTGATATGTGCTGCAGGAGACAGGTCTGGCGTGATATCAACCCCCAAGTCTTTTTCTTTCTCTGACTCCTGAAGAATTTCCTCTCCCAGATGATACCTTGTATCTGGCCTCCTGCTCCCTGCACCTATCTTCATTTCATTACATGTGGTTGGGTTAAACTCTAACAACCATTTGTTCGACTATTCCTTCAGCTTGTCTAGGTCTTCTTGAAGCCTCAAACAGTCTTCTTCTGTTTTAATCTTTCTCATAATTTTGGCATCGTCCGCAAACATTGAGAGAAATGAATCGATACCCTCCGGGAGATCATTTACATATATCAGAAACAAGATAGGACCGAGCCCCTGTGGGACTCCACTGGTGACTTCACGCCAATCGGAGGTCTCACCCCTCACCGTAACTCTCTGCTTCCTATTGCTTATTCCAAGGTGTAGCTAGCCGGAGTGTGTGTGTGTGTACTCACCTAATTGTGCTTGCGGGGGTTGAGCTTTGGCTCTTTGGTCCCGCTTCTCAACCGTCAATCAACAGGTGTACAGATTCCTGAGCCTTCTGGGCTCTATCATATCTACATTTGAAACTGTGTATGGAGTCAGCCTCCACCACATCACTTCCTAGTGCATTCCATTTACTAACTACTCTGACACTGAAAAAGTTCTTTCTAATGTCTCTGTGGCTCATTTGGGTACTCAGCTTCCACCTGTGTCCCCTTGTTCGCGTCCCTCCAGTGTTGAATAGTTCATCCTTGTTTACCCGGTCGATTCCCCTGAGGATTTTGTAGGTTGTGATCATGTTCCCCCTTACTCTTCTGTCTTCCAGTGTCGTAAGGTGCATTTCCCACAGCCTTTCCTCATAACTCATGCCTCTTAGTTCTGGGACTAGTCTAGTAGCACACCTTTGGACTTTTTCCAGCTTCATCTTGTGCTTGACAAGGTACGGGCTCCATGCTGGGGCCGCATACTCCAGGATTGATCTTACATATGTGGTGTACAAGATTCTGAATGATTCCTTACACAGGTTCCTGAACGCCGTTCTGATGTTAGCCAGCCTCGCATATGCCGCAGACGTTATTCTCTTTATGTGGGCTTCAGGAGACAGGTTTGGTGTGATATCAACTCCTAGATCTTTCTTTCTGTCTGTTTCATTAAGTACTTCATCTCCTATTCTGTATCCTGTGTCTGGCCTCCTGTTTCCACTGCCTAGTTTCATTACTTTGCATTTACTCGGGTTGAACTTCAACAGCCATTTGTTGGAGCATTCACTCAGTCTATCTAGGTCATCCTGTAGCCTCCTACTGTCATCCTCTGTTTCAATCCTCCTCATAATTTTTGCATCGTTGGCAAACATTGAGAGGAACGAATCTATACCCTCTGGGAGATCATTTACATATACCAGAAACAGTATAGGTCCAAGGACTGACCCCTGCGGGACTCCACTTGTAACGTCTCGCCAATCTGAGACCTCACCCCTCACACAGACTCGTTGTCTCCTGTTGCTTAGGTACTCCTCTATCCACCGGAGTACCTTCCCTTTCACTCCAGCCTGCATCTCCAACTTTTGCTCTAGCCTCTTGTGTGGCACTGTATCAAAGGCTTTCTGACAATCCAAAAATATGCAGTCTTGCCCACCCTTCTCTTTCTTGCCTTATTTTTGTTGCCTGGTCGTAGAATTCTAGTAACCCTGTGAGGCAGGACCTGCCATCCCTGAACCCATGTTGATGCTGTGTTACAAAGTTCCTTCGCTCCAGATGCTCCACCCTAGTTTTTTTCGCACAATCTTCTCCATCAGCTTGCATGGTATGCAGGTTAGGGACACTGGCCTGTAGTTCAGTGCCTCCTGTCTATCCCCTTTCTTGTATATCGGGACTGCGTTAGCTGTTTTCCAAATATCTGGCAGTTCCCCTGTTGCCAGTGATTTGTTATACACTATAGAGAGTGGTAGGCACAGTTCTCTTGCTCCTTCCTTTAGAACCCAAGGGGAGATTCCATCTGGGCCTATAGC